>NC_034430.1:5287704-5300746 GCF_002078875.1 Numida meleagris | reverse complement strand
GGCTGCATTCTTGTCTCGGGGGGGGGGAGCGGGGACGGGGCAGTGTCCGCTGCTGCAGAGCGGGCGTCCCGCTGGGGGGCACGGGCCGGGACGGGAGCAGGGACACGGCGCCGCGCTGCCGCGATTACACAGCGCTGCGTGGCTTCACCCCGCGGTTGGGTTCACCCCATCCCAGCTGCGCTGCCGTCACACATCCCAGTGCAAACCCCGTGCGTGTGTCCCACGGCGCAGCTGTGCACGGTGCTGCCGTGCAGGTGCGCGCGGCAGCGCGGCGGGGAGCAGCCCCGTTCCGCCCTTTATCAGCCCGGGTTGTTTGCAGTCTCGCAGCCGCCCCGGTCCGCCTTTGTCCCCGCGTTAACCTTTAACCACGCAGCCCTCCTGCGGCCGCACCCACCGCACCGCGGTCCCGCAGCTCAGGGCTGCGCGTGGGCTGCAGCATCGGGGCGCACGGCGCGGTGCGTGCTCGGCAGCAGCGGGTGGGGGCGGGGTGGGTCTGCCCGCATCCCGCCGCTTTCAGCTGCGACGAATTCCCGGAGCTGCTGGGGACAGAGGGGACGCTGCGTTCCGGGAGCCGCGGTGCCGCTGCGAGGTCGGCCCCCGCGCTGCTCCCCGCCCCGCACAGCGCGGCCGCTCCACGGCTTTGGCAGCGGAGCAGCTCAGCTGGAGCAAAGCCTCCAGCGCTGGAGTGACCCACTAACCCTGTTCTCCTGAAAAATGCATGAAATGCAGCCTGCTGCCTCCAGGGACACATGCACACGCTCGCGTGCGCTGGGGCGCCTTTGCAGCATCACAGCGCACAGTGGGTGCACGGGGGTGGGAGAGTGCTGCCCAGCCCCGCTCTGGATTTGGGGTACCACGGGGTCTCTGCTCGCTCTCTCTTCGCTGCTGATGCCGGGTGCCCCGCGCAGCCCCAATCTGCAGAAGGCCCGGCGGGATGGCTCGGCTGCAATAACCCAAATCCCACACTGCCACCCCCAGCAGCGGCGCAGCTGTGCCCAGAGCAGAACTGTGCTGGATCCTGCAGCCGGCAGCAGAGCAGCGCGCCCACCGCCCGGCCACCACCACGGCCCTGACCTCGTTTCTTCTCCGCTGCATTAATACATCACGGCCAGATGGCTGCGAGCCCCAGCGCGTGGGAGACGGGGGCTGTGGGGTGGGGGACAGCTCAGGGTGCGCCCGTGGCCCCACTGCTGCGGGCGCTGCAGGGTCAGTGGGTTCCTGCTTCATTCGGCCGATTTAATTTTGGTGCATTTGCACGGTGCATTTGCACAGCTGATGTGGTGGTGTGTTAAAGGTGTGGGATGGGGGGCAGCACCCGTGCAGCCCCAGGCTGTGTCTGGCTCTGCTCCTAGTGTGGTGCAGCCCTGCTCGGCTCCAGTGGCACAGAGGGGACCACTGCAGGTCTGGGGCTGCTCCCACCTATGGAGTCCCTCCATTTTTTTGTAAAATGAAGCAAATCTGCAGGCACGGACCCCCCGAGCAGCCCAGGCAGCAGCAGCTGTGCCCCACAGAGCTGTGCCCGTCAGTGTGTGCAGCTCCCGTGGGTTGGAGGGGTTTGGGAAGCACTGAAAGCTGAGCAGGATGCGGTGCCCTTGTCCCTGCTGTGAGCACCCGATCCGGCTGCAGGGCGATGGGCAGCAGCATGGGGCAGTGCTCATGGCTCTGCTTTGGGCTGCAGCTGTGGGCGGGGGCCGTGGGAGCGCAGCCGAGGTGCAGAGTGGGGGCGGTGGGGGCTGCAGCCGGATCCTGCGGCGCTGGGAGGGCCGGAGAGGGTCTCGTTGGGTGCGGGATGGGGAGAGGAAGCGGCAGCGGGGCCAGAGCACTGCTGAGCCCTTTTGGAAATCCCTGCGGCTTCCTGTGTGGTGCAGCTCACGGTTGTAGGGCAGCGAAGTGGAGGAAGAGCGTGAATCATCCGCAGGAAACCTCGTGGCCGCACGCCAGCCTGGCTGCCCCGCACCGTGCCCCCGTCCTGGTCACCCCTCCCACGTCACCCCTGCCCCTGGGCTCACAGTGAGCTCGGCTTCCTGCAGCTGCGTGTACACGGCTGCACTTTGTGCTTGGCTGCACGAGTGCACATGTGTGTGGGTGCACGGGTGGGTGAGAAAGCGACGTCTGTGTTTCCAGCACGGCCTCCCACCAGCACCGGGCACACAGAGCCCTGGGAGCAGCGCTGCAGCCTCCTCCTTAGCGCGGTTCCTGGTTTTGATTTGCAGCAGCCCGGTGCTCCAGTGCCAGCCAGGTGGCAGAGGAATCAGTCTCTCAGCTCCTCCAGCTAATTAATATAAATTGACACTGACTAATTAACCATCCCGGCTCATTAGATCCTGCATTGCTGCAGTGCTGGGAGCAGCCGAGCCCCCACTGCCCTGGGGTGGGTGGAAGCTGCACGGCTGCGCTCCGCCCTGCACTGGGCACCACCACTGCTGTCCCCCGGAGCACTGCAGCCTGAACCCACAGCCCCAGCCCACAGCCCTCACCGGGGTGGCAGTGATGGGCTCGGCCCTGATCGCTTTATTCCTGGCTGGGAGCAGCCTGGTGCCGTCACCTGGGGATGGGCTTTGGATTGGTTTGAGGATGGACGGGCTGTGGGCCGTGGGCTGATGTTGGGGGACCACTGCACCCCTCCTGGGGACACAGCGCTGCGACCCCTGGGGAGGCTGAGCCTGCAATGGGAGGCGCCGCCGCAAATGACACCGACAGTGACACTGCCAGCGTCACCTGCACGGCGATGGGCGGCCCTGGTGAGCAAAGCGTGCGTCAGCGCAGTGCGATAAGGAGCCGTGCCCTGGGACGGGGCTGCAGGCAGCGCCCCGAGCAGAGCTGGTGCTGGGGGGGCTCCGTGCAGCGCTGACACCGCCACGGCTCCGCAGGGAAGGAAAAGGAAGTTCCGCGCTTCCCTCCTTGCTCAGGGTTTTGGCTGCCCGGGAAGTGGGGCCCCGGGCAGGTCCCATCCTGCGCTGCAATGCCGTGCCTCGGCCCCCCCGCCCCCCGTCCCACCCCCGCGCTCCGCTTCCCGGCGGCTGAATCACAGCGCTGCGTCCGACCGGTTTATGGGAACGGCCTCGTGGGGCGACGATGCCTCCCCGGTGCTGTGCGGGACGTGGGGCTGTCGGGATCGGGGGGATGGATGGGGCCGTGCTGGTGCCCCCCACCCCGCTCACTGCTCCCCGCCCACCAGCGTCAATCCCTGCTCAGTGGATTAACAACTGGGTCAGCGGGAGATCCCCAAAGGTGGCTGCAATCAGGGGCCGCTGCCGTCCGGGTGCACGCCCGGGGGAGACGTGCTCCGGTCGATACCTTTATCGCTGAGCTGGAAGGAAGCAGTGAATTGCTGCTGGTGAAACGTGGGGACCCGGCGCTGCCCAGCTGAGCTGTGTGCTCCTGTGGTGGAGGAGCCGTGGCCCGGGTGGGGACCGACCATCCACCTGTCCACCCACCCATCCATCCGTCTGTCTGCCCATCCATCTGTCCATCCAACCACCTCTCCATCCACGCCTCCTACATTTCATCCATCCATCCACTCATCCCTCAACCCATCTATCCATCTGACCTTCCATCACCCCATCCATCTCTCATCTGTCTGTCCATCTGTCTGACTGTACACCCATCTGCACTTCCATGAACTCATCCATGGCTCCAACCTTCCTTCCATTCTTCAGCCCATCCACCCACCCAACCTCTCCATTTCTCCAACCATTCCTCCACCCATCAGAGGAGAGACCTGGGGACACCACCACGGGGCTGCTGGTGGCACGGGGGCCGGGTGCCCACAGCCAGGGCTCGAGATAGAGGATGGAGGGCACCGGCACACTGGGGACAGCCAGCAACAGGGAACGTGGCTGCCGGTTCCAGAGAAGGATGAATGGAACATGCCCAGGAGTGGGGTGGGATCTGGGGGTGAAGGAGCTGCCACCCGCCCGGCTGTGGGCTCTGCAGCAGCGCAGAGGATGGAGCTGTTAAATATTTATAGGTTGGGTAAAATGGCAGCATAAAGGGTGGGGGGGGGAGGTCATGTCACTGCTCTCCCTGTGGCCCATCTGGCCCCGCCGTGCTGCAAATCACCATCTGCTCCCAGGGCGGCCCCGAGCCGTGCCCAGCTCCATCCCAGTGCCTGGGGCTGGGGTTGTGGTGGTGCCCCCTCGCAGCCCGGCCGTGCTGAGCTCCCTGCTCGCCCATCGCCAGCCCCTGTGCAGGGCTCGGGGGGCACAGCATCCATCTGTCCCCACGCCCCCCCAAGCTCACCGCTCCCAGCAGCTCTTCCCCAACGTGAACTTGTTCGGATCCGAAAATGAGGGCGCATGTGTGTGTGTGTGTAATTGCTAACGAGGACCCACACACTAATTCAGGGCTGCCAATTAAGGCAGGTCCCGCTGGCTCAGGATGGGGCCTCGTGGGCCGTGTCCTGCCCCGGTTTTGGCCGGGTGAGCCCTGGGCAAGGTCGGGTGTGAGGGCAACGGTGGACGGCGCAGCTCAGCACAGCTCAGCTCAGCACAGCTCAGCTCAGCACAGCTCAGCTCAGCACAGCCCGGCTCAGCACCGCTGGCGCTGGGTGCCCAGGACCCCCACAAACCCCACACCCCGGCTCTGTCCATCACAGCCCGGGCCCCCAGCGCAGCCCTGCTGCAGCACTCCTGGGCACCGATGTTCTCTCTGTGTCAGAGCTGCTCCTGCAGCTGCCACCAAAGAGCCCTGAGCCGGGATGGGCTGGACGTGGCCGGGGGCAGCAGCCGTTCCCCTGCGTTGGGTGGGCTCTGGGAACGTGGCCGTGGTGAGGGGGGATTCCAGCGGGTGGCTGGAACACTCGGTCACTGCACGTGTGCCACGTCCCGGTCTGTTCGAGGGGCAGCTCCATGACCCCGTAACAGTCATTGTCCCCGCGGCCCAACCAGTGCCGGGGTCCCATGCCTGGGCCACCCCAGGCCAGGTCTCCAGCGCCCGCGGGCTCCCTGCTTCCTGAGCTCGTTAGGCACAGGTGCGGGATTAGCCCTAATTGCCTGCGCTTGGACTCCACAGCCTCTCCCCGAGGGATCCTCGTTACCTGCAGCAAACCTGGCCGGGCAGCCGGCCCTAATCCCGGGATTAGGGGGCGGCAGATGGAGCCCGGACCCCCGGCCCACGGGGACAGAGGGGACAAAGTCCCCACCCTGGGCCGGCAGCGTCCCCTTGGCAGGAGGCTCTGGCCGCTCCCAGGGGAATTCCCACCCGGGATCTCCCCGGGGAAGTCGTGGGGAAAACCCCGCTGCTCGCAGCGCCCCGTGATTCGGAGGGAAGGAGAAGGGCTCCCCACGCCCGGCCCTTCCCGGCCGCGGGGACAGCGCTGGGGAAGCGCCCGTGGGGGAATGGGGCCGGGGTCGGAGGTCGCGTCGCGGTGCCGTGGTGCTCGGGAGCCCGAATCGCGGCCGTGGTGGGCAGAGCGGCGGGCGCCCGTCCCCATCCCCCCGCAGGGGAACGAGGAGGGGGGGTCCGGGTGGAGCCGTGCGCCGGGGGGGGCCGCGTCCTGCACGCCCAGAGCCCCACGGCTGCGTGCTAACCCCGGGGCCCCGCTCAATGGGAGGAAGGAAATCCTCATCCTCGGGAAAGGCTGAGCGCGGCCGCTTCCTCCCGCGCCGTGGGGAGGGGGCTGCGGGCACGGAGAGCAGCGCCGAGCCCGGCCCCGCGCCTTCCCCGCTCCGTCCTCCTCCTCCTCCTCCTCCTCCTCCTCCCCCCGCCGCCCTTTGCCCCGCGCACACCGCGCTCTGCCGGAGCCCCGCGCTCTCCTGGCGCCCCCTGGCGGCGGCTCCGCGGAACAAAGCGGCGGCTGCAGCCCAGCCCCGGGCCGCGCAGCTCCTGCTCCCCGTCCTCCCCATCCCCATCCTCCTCCTCCTCCTCCCCCCGGGAGCCGGAAGGCGCAGTGCCCCCCTCCGCCCAGTGCAGCCACTCAGGATTTAACCTGGGACTCCGAGCTGAGCTGTGCTCGGGCTGGGAGCGACCTCACAGATCGCCCAGAGCAATTTCGGGGCGCTGCCGCCCCCCGCCGAGCCCCGGGGCACAGAAACACGCCGCGCAGCGCAGGGCACTCCCCCAAAGCGGCGCTCGAGCCTCATACCCCATCCAAACCCGGCCGTTCAGTTCCGCCTCAATAAGGCAGCCCCCACCCCGGGGCGCTCCGGGGATTCCTTCAGGCTCCCGGGAACCGAGCGCTGCACGCGGCCCGGCCTGAGCCCGGAGCTGGGCGGCACCTGCAGCTCCACCGCCACGAGCAGCCGGGACCGAGGGCTGCTCCCAGCCGGCCCCGGGGATTTTGACTCACAACAAACACGCCGACAACCGTTGGGAGTAAAAAAATATGTTTTTTTTTTTTTCCTTTTAATTACACCAGTTATCAAAGAAAAAAAAAAAAAAAGAAAAAAAAGCAGTGGTAACAAAAATACAAAGCTCTGAGGGTTCCTCGTTTTGTTTGTTCTGTAATAAGTTGAGCATCAGTGCAATTGTTTTAATTTAACTTCTGCTCTGAGTCTCTGCTGGCAGAGTACGAGTAGGCTTTGCCCAGCACCAGACGGTCACGCAGCAGCTTGAAGAAGGCGTAGTAATTGCTGAAGAGGATCAGAGCCAGCGAGATAGTCTGGTGCCACTTTTCTGAAGAAATCAGCGAGTAAAGCTGGTAGAAGATGACAGCTCCTTCCAGCAGGATCAGGATGTTGAGGATTCTCAGTGGTTTGCTGAAAAAGAACTGTAGGAGAGGCCGCAGTGAGGCACGGGGCGATGGCAGGCCCTCCCAGGTCCGGTTTTTGGACAGGCCTGCGTGCTGCTCCTCCAGGCCCCCCCGGCACGCAGCCCTCACTCGTGCCCGGGTCTGGACAGAGGCCGGCACGGGGCAGAGCCTCCCTTCTGGCAGAGGGGCACTAACGCTGCTGAGCGCTGCGCGTTCCAGCGCACCCACACAGCTCTCCTGCTGGCAGAGCTCTGCAGCGCGGGGCTGAGGACAAAGGGAATGCCACCGCCGTCCTGCCTGGTGCCACACCTCAGCTCCCCCAAGGAAACGTGATCTTACGTGAAAGCGGAAGTGCGAGACGTCCGACGGCACCGCCACGTTGTAGTGACCCACAGCCTTGTACACGTTCTTGCTGTGTTTCACTAACACTCCCTGCGGCCACATGCACTCCTCTGTCCACCTGCAGAAGAAAAGCAGAGGGCTCTTATGCCAGAGAAGCAAATGGGCTGAGAGGGATCTGCTGCCTTCTCCCTTCAGCTAGGGGAACACTGGAGCCGTGGCTGCAGCGCTTTGCGCTGTCGTGAGCTGTGGTCATTTGTGAGGGCAGGGCAAGGTCCGCCAGGGTGTGGAACTAATGCAGGGACCAACTGCAGCTGCCTGTGGGCAGAAGCAGCAAACGCCTTCCCAACATCAGACCTGCTTGCTGCGCTCGGAAGCGGGCAGCACAGACAGCGTGTCAGCCAACAGCCCCGCTTGCATTTTTCTCTTCTTTCTTTTTAAGCAAAAAGAAGAGAAAGAAGACATCACTGGAACGCTAAGCTCCCTACCCAGCCTCCGGATAGGGAAGGAAAAAAAGAGGAAGCGCCAGCCCCCGCCCCAGGAGAGCTCCTTACTGATGCTGCAGCACGTTGGAGCACAGGGCCGGATCCACCTTCTGCCAGCAGCCCAGGTGTGCTGCAGCTTTGTGCAGCAGGTCGCAGTAGCGCGCGGGTAGGAGGTACTGCATGAGAATCACCGACGTGCTGATGGAGACCAGGAGGAAGAGCTCGCAGGACCAGCGCTTGTCGTAGTACTGCGTGTTCTGCAGGGGGACGAGAAGGATGAGGACAGGGGGTTTGGACAGGCTCACCTGACACAGCCATCACAACACGCAGCACTCAGGCAGGTGAAACAAGGGCTTTTCACACTGCTGTGAATCCTGCTTCTAAAAGAGGCGCCCACAGAGCACGGCTGCCGTGCGGCTCCTGCACACACCACGCTGCCATCACCGGTCACCAGAAATGGGAGGATCGCTCCCGATGTGCACGCAGAGCAGCCCTCTAACCTTCCCACGTCCCAGCCAAGCAGGAACCACACATCCTCCCTAACCCAGCGTCCCCTGCTCCCCCCCAGCCAGCCCCACGCCGGGAGGAGTGAGCTGATGCCCCGGCTCACCTTCACAAACCAGACCGGCACGAAGGCCACGTAGTAGGCACTGAGCATGGAGCTCACCAGCACCTCTTTCATCCGCCAGTTAAAGTCCATTTTCAGGTATTCCACCTCATTTCGGATGAGATCTGGGGAGAGGCAGCAGGCGTGAGTGGGCATCGCCTCCATGCCGTACATCTGCCGAGTGTGCTGCTTCCAGGTTTCCTTCAGGACAGTCAAGTAGTCTCTGCCCCTGAAGTTCACCTCGCCGGTCTCTCTGGGACCGATGTTGGCCACCTGGGAGAAGAGGTTTGTCTTCCGAAAGTCACAGTTCAGCTGGAGGAAGGGAATGTACATGCCAAACCTGCAGCAGCAAAGCGCAGAAAGGAGGTTACTTCCTCCCAGCTCCCCGGGCAAAACCATCAGCACGATGATTGCATCCCGTCCCAAATCACAGCCAGCACCAACACAACCTCCAGAAAACAGCCTCACCAATACGACCTCAACCAGGGTGCAACCCAGGCCAACCTCACCTGTACTAACACCAAATCTCACATCTTTATGAAATCTTTCCTCTTGCATCTACCAGAGGGAAAGGAGCAATTCCACAGACTGAAAGGTAATTCACTTGGCTTTCTTCTGATGGTTAACATGAAGCAGGGAAGATGCTTGATCCTCTCCACCTGGCAGAGGCACCTAAGGACTGAGGTAAACTGAAGGGTTCTTCGAATACCAGGAGGAAACCAGGCAATCCTTTTCATGTGACACAAGCAATCTAAGAACTAAAATTAATGCTTGTGTTAAACCTGAGTGGGAAAGACAAGCCCTGGAACCACGCAGAAGTGTGACACAGCAAGAGGGAAAAGGGTACTTAGAAGTTTTGCTATCGTGTCATCAAGTGCTTATTTACACTCAAGCTTCATTTCACTTGAGCAACACCCACTGCACCAAAGCAACGTTAGAAAATACACACCAATGACAGGAGAGATACTTACGGGTAACACAGGAACAGGAGATTAAGGAAAGAGTAGGTTCTGAAGAGGTGAATTATTGATCGACACAAACTCCAGCCTGTGCCAGTGAGAACAGCAAACCGAGTGACCACCAGGAAAACAGAGCGTGGCAGGGAGACTTTGCCACTCTGGGAAGCCTGCAGGGAGAGCAGAAAGAGCAGGGCAGAAGGAAGGCATCCACTCCTCCTCCAGCAGCACACGGAAACAGGCAGCACTCAGTCTGTAAAGTCAGTATCACAGGCATGAAGGAAGAGCTAAGGAAAGGCTTCATGTGACTGCCACCAGAAAGTCCTTATCTACAGCACCATCCTGCTCAGCACAGAACGCGTCTGTAGTCAGCAGAAACCAAACTACACCGGCTCCTCCTTGCAGAAAGCTAGAGTAATTAAGAGAACAGGAAAAGAGCCAAACCCTGTTCTTTGCAAGGAATAAAGCAGAAGCTGAGCTAGCTGAGCAGCCTAGTTGAGAGAGTAATTCAGAAACCACCACAGAAGGGCAGTGAGAGCCATGAGCAGTGATTTGAGATGCTCATTTCTGTTCTTCCTATTAGAAAACATGCCTAAGTTTCTGGCTTAGACGTAGCCTGAAATTCTTTGGAAAAGGACAAAAGAGCTTGGACCTGCAAAAGGGACACAGAGCTTCGTATTTCGCCCAAGAGGAAAGAATGGTTCTGAGATTTGCATGCAGATTTTACCTCCTTCACAATAGCAACGATCAACCGGCGTGCCAGGACGATTGTCGTCACCGTCAGCACGTTGAAGTCAATAAGATGAAAATTCTGCAGCGATAAGAACAAAATGATTTCACTTTCCACCAGGCAGCAGAAACCCACGTTAAACAGAGAAGCTCCCAAGGTATTCTCTTCTCCTTGGACTCTCTCTTCCAAGATGAGGGAGAGAACGCCAAGCAGACAGCCAGTGCCCAAAATCTGCCAGATGAAAACCACGTGAGCAAAACCTCCAGGGCTGCGGAGTCACATGTGGTTTGCACAAAGCAGAGACAGAAAATTCATGTCTCACAACCCCAAAGAGCCTGCAGCCACCACCAGACAGCAGCTGCCCTGCGGCGCTTACCAAAGACGTGTGCGAAGGCGGGTGGGACGGGGGGTACCACCACACAGTTTTGTAGATGTTGATGTAGTGGACGAACAGAGCAACGAGATGACAGAAGAAGAGCTGAAGTTCAAACAGCACACTCCTCTCCACGGGCAGCTCTGGGATCTTACAGTGCCGGAGGGGAACGACTGCCTGAGTTGCCAGGGGTGGGCTGGACAGCCCCGTACCTGAACCGCTCCTACCGAGGGAAAGCAGAAGGCAGCGGTCACTCCCTGAGGCACACACAGCACGGCCCCCCGGCCCACACACCCACACTGCGGAACCAGGTGGGCCTGATGCTGACTGAGGAAGCTAAGCTGACCGGCAGGGTCAATAGCTGCCACAAACTAGAGGTGTCAGCACCCCAAGGATTTCTAGAACCACTGCTACAGGCTGGGGAGAGCAGGACTTTCCCCAGGGAAAGCAATATTTGGAGCCAGGCCAGCCTACAGCACCAGCTTGTTCCATATTAAATCCCTTGTTTAGAGTCAGGTTGAAAAGCTGTGGCTGTGCTGTCCAAGGGGCAACCAGCAGCCATCTTAATTAACTGCGAGTGTTCAGACCTTGAGTTGCTATTTACATTTCTAAGAGTGCTTGAACATGAAATATAGGACAATTAAACACGAGCCCTTTCTCATTCTTCAACTTCTGTTCAACTAACTATGGAGGAAAAACAAGTTCAGTCAGAGGTGCTTATTCCTGTGTGAGCACGCACACAATTCCAGACACCAACTCTTCTAATCAAAGGGAAGGGAATTAATATACACTGGATACATCTCTCCTGATTAGCAATCTCTAAACAACAAGTCAGAGGAATCTGGGTGTGGGTTTCAAAGGAATCCCAGAGCACAAGGTGCCAATCTCCTACTGAACACCCCCAAAAGAAACCCCAGCAGTCTCAGTGTGACTGCAGAAACACTTCTATAGCCCAGGGGTGGACACAGGTTTTCTGTCAATCCATGCTGTTTGAAACAGAAGGCTGGCAACGTAAAACAAGTGTGTGAGGATAACTTTAGGAACCCAAGCTGTGTCTCCAAAAACCCTGGGTTCCCAACTTGACAAGACTGATTCAGCTCCTCAGCACTGAGGAATCTGCCAATAACCTCTGCACAGAGCAAGTGCTCCTGTTCTGACTCCTCTTTAGCTACAGACACGAGGCCTCTTCTGCACTGAACAGCCACACCAAACCGAAGGCTGCTTCTACGAGAGCAGCAGCACTGCATACATACAGAACAGCTCTCAGAGGTATTAAGAGCATGAGGCTACACAGACTAATTACTTGGGGCGTGGCACTGTACTACACTACCTACTTAGTGATAAGGGCCTTTGTGCATGCTCTCACAGCGGTGTAGGTACACGGTGGATTGCTCCACTTTCGGTGGCCTTGCAATAACTTGTTTGAATAACTGTATCCATGTGCATTCCTTGGCCTCAGGTCAGAAGCAGGGAGTACGTTAAAACGGGTCTAGCATTTGCTAAGCAGACAGTTCATAAGGTAGCTCCTGCTTACGTATTTCTGCTGGCACAGAGCTTCTCTTTCCACCTCTCTACCTCAGAAGCAGAAAGGCATCAAACCAGTCAGGCTAGAACCTGAAAAAAAACCCGAAATGCAGCCTACACATCTGACCGAGCTGATCTCTACCCTAGAAATACCTCACCTGACAAACTTCAGGGCACAGGAGACGCAACAACCAGAACTCCATAGATAGGCGTGGGATGCACCATTGTCTGTATTCTTACTTTCCACCAACTGGCCCCTAAATGCTTTTGCACACTCCTGGAAGTCTGCTGTGGTCTGACAAAGCACATGGGCAAATCAGAACCCACCTATTCCAACTGGAACACGCAGCGTGGACGCTGCCGCGCACAGGAGTTACCAAACCCCTGAGCTCGAGGGAAAACAGCGGTGCGTGAGGCAGGAGGCACGGGCGGCCTCACTTCTGCATCAGAGAGGGCACGGACGCGCAGACCCGGCCGTACCTGGTGCGGGAGCGTACGCCCGTGACGGAGGAACTCGTGGAATGGCCGGAGCCGCCAGCAGCCCCGGGCTCACAGAGAGGATTTCGGCAGTAGGATGTGCGGTTGGGGCCCCGCCTTCCCCCTGCCATAACAACAGAGGCTGCAGAGGGCTGTTCTTTGGGGTGGCTTCTTGGCTGCTCACTGCACGGTGATGTCTTCAGTCCTTCCCACTGGAAAGAGAAGGTCTGTAAGCAAGGCTCAGCCCTCACCGTGCCCTGCGGAGCAGCTCGCCCTGCCATTCCGCAGCACAGGGCAGGGAAAAGGCTCCGCTCAGCCCTTTTCACCGTGGATAAGCCCATCTCGTCTCCTGCACTGTGCTCTGGCTACAGATGCGGCCCTGGACAGCTCTGACGCTGCTGTGGTGTGCAGCAGCATGCTCGGGTGCCGTGAATGGAGCGTTACCCCACTGCTCTGGCAGAGCACCGAGCTGCCAGGGCTTTAAACAACGTGCCCAAAGCGTTCAGTGCACTGGGGCGCTGGTCCCCTTTTGCCCAGTTCCGTGCTTGCATGGGACACTTCCAGCTCTTTAAGGGGGTACTGCAAAAACACGGAAATTGTTTTCTCCTTTCAGGTGTTAAAGGAGACAGCCGTAGCGCGTTCGGGGCATTGCTGGGGCCGCTGCCCGAGGGCTGCCGCGCCGGGGCACAGCGCAAACACGAACGGAACGGTCCGGGGGCTCCAGGAACCGGCCCGGGCGCGGTTACGGTCCCCAGCCGGGGCGGGGCGCAGCGTCGGGGGAACGCGGAGCCGGGGAGCGGCCCGGGGGCACCGCGCTCATCGCCCCGCGCTCCCTGCGGCGCTGAGGGGCAGCGAGGGCG
>NC_034430.1:5261420-5287113 GCF_002078875.1 Numida meleagris | reverse complement strand
CCGCCCTGTCACGGCACCCGAACCCAACCTCGGCGCGTGTCCTGAGCCCCCGCAGCCCCGTGACCCCGCTCTCCCAGTGCGAGTCCTCCCTTCCCCCCCCCCGGGCACACGGATCCCCAGGTAACATCCTCAACAGGCAGCAACCCCGCCGTGGGAAGAGAAAGAACACCTCGCATGTTTGGAAGCCAAAAGATCCACGTTCTATCTTTATTAAGGAATGACAAATCATTTCCAACATCTGCTAAACGCCAGCTGTGGCGGAGCGTGCCAGCTTCCTATACAAGTTACTTTAACTCCACGATTCAGCTTGATTGACGTTCACCACCACTACCAGCCACGTGCAGCGCTTTGCGCTGAATTCCCCAACTTGTGGGTGGCTGATGCTGTGGGTCAGATGGAGCAATCCTGCCTGCTACCCCTGCCCAGGCTGCAGGCAAAGCCACTTCTAAAATTAACGACCTTTCGCAGGAGCGATCTGTTCCTTATCGGTTTTGGAACCTGTGCAGAGCCACCAAAGCGCAGCAGCATCCCGGCACCTGCGGCAGAACCACATCCTCCAGCCCAGCAGCAGCACCGGCGCGCTAAGGAGCAGGTCTGGGTGTAACACTGCAGGCACGCCGTTGCTTGTGCTTGCTTCCAGAACCAGCAGTAACCGCTCCACGGGGCAGGCTGTGCTTCGGGGCTGCCTCTCTCCAGCTTTGGAGGCAGCTGAGGGAGCTCCGGTGTTCAGCAAAGCTGGCACTTGGTTACTTCCCACTGGCAGTAAAGCAAAGGGCTCCTGGACCGTGTTCCTTCATCAGCTCTGAAAGCAACGCATCCAAGCTCCATCCCGCGTCGCAAAAGGAGCAAAGTGAGCGTGGAAACAAACATTTCTATTGGAACATATGGCAGCAATGCAAGGCTCAGCTGAGCAGCGACAGCGAAGGGTTCTGCTCTGTGCTCTCGGGAACTGAGCTTCCTGAGTAGAGAAGAGGAATAATATCTACATTGGAGATGGCAGCTCCCAGCAGGTCCTGACTGGCTGCAGAAATTCCTCCCCCTCAAAGCTTACCAGCGGGGCTTGTGTCCAACATCTCATCCGAGATGCTGAAGGTTTCTCAATTAAGGCAGGGTTTCCCTCAGCTGTGCCTCACTCCCCAAAAGCACCATCTGTACTCGCAGCCGTGGAAGGGCTGTGCTAGTGGCACCTCCTGCTCTGCACAGCTCCCAGCAGACGGGCACAGCTGCTGCCCTCCCTCCAGGGCTGCTCCGGGGGGCTGTGCCGGCTGCCCACCTGGTGTGGGACAAGGGAGGAAGAGATGCACATCTCAATTGTTTCTCTTGGCTCTGTCCAGGACAGATGCTCTCATATAAATTTGAAAACTCATTCCGTACAAAAAGAATCATCTGCTCTAAGAGCCGAGCAGGGAATCCAGCTGTGCTCCTAAACCTCAGCCGGATCCAGCTGGCCAAATACAGAGTTTTACAGAGGGCCACATTAAGTTAAAATCATCATCAATAAGTTAAAAAACAAAGCTCGCAGTCATTTGCTTTATCCGATCATCTAAACAGTAACTTGAAACCAGGGGTAAGGAATACAAACAGTGCAACAATCTCCTTCCAGGAAAAACTGCTTGGGACATTTCTGCAATCCCAGCTGGAGCTCAGGTCCTGCCCGACATACTGGGCAGCATACACGTGGTGACATGCCCTGAAGGAGGACAAAGTCCGGCAGTGTGCCGGCTCCAAGCAGCCAGCCCCCCAGGGCAGGAGCCATAGAAGATGGACTGCTGAGCAGGGAGTGCTCTGCAGCAGAGGGTGTTCCTAAAGCCAAGCCTGAGAGCAGCACTGCTGGGCAACACTTCCACAGAGGGGACGTGACTACCGCTGTATATCACGCTGCGCAGTGCCACGTATGTGGGGGCTTTCATCCTGTGTATGGGCTTTACCACCATCCTACAAATAACGAGATAGTTCTGTAGGCAAGTCTGGAGGTGAAACATCACCTGCACTTGTTTGCCAACAGCCAGCAGAATAAGTACCACCTCCAATGGCTGAGTGCCAGCACAAGAGGGAAGGTCACCGGGTGACTCAGTCTCCAGCACTCCGAGCAGCCTCCACCCCCACATATTTCTGAGAATCCTGCATCACCCCCGGAGCGGCTGGCTCATTAGAACATCTCAGAGACACATCCGATGCTGGCAGCTATTTTGGGCTCTCCAATTAGCTTCTGCAGACTCTGGGCTAAAATCTGCACGTAGTGATGCTTTGAGAGGGAGGAAGATGTCTGATGCGGAACATGTTTTTGAAAAATTTTTAGCATATACAGTTATTTTCAATATATTAAGATCTACATTGCCCCATAACATTCAACATTTTCACATAAACACGCAATAAATGTGATGCACAAGCAAGCCGTACAACTCCACAGGCAGCACCACAAGATCTGCTTCTTCTGGTAAAAAACTGCATCGTAATAGATGATCTCTATCAAATCTTTTCCACTTGGTATAAAAGTTGTGCCTATTAAGAAAGAAATGGGAAAGACTGGAACAACACCACAGAAACCGATGTTTCAGTTGCGTTGTAAATGGAGATGCATTACACGAGCAGGCCACCGAATTCCAGATGCGATGTCTTTCCCTAACAAAATTACGGCTCCAATTTTCAAGTTAAAGGCAAAGAATTGAGGGTAATCTCATTCTGCTGCACCATTTCCACATATAACCATTTTCTTGTTCCTAATGCTCTTAAGAGAGGCTCGTTGGGTAGCTTTGCATTTCCATATAAAATAAGTCTCACGTCCTCTACGTCCCGCTCCTGGGGCTTTGCACAGCGGCCTTTTGAAGCCATTATACCTCTCCAGCAGCACAAAGGTTTATTTCTTTGTTCTTTGATTTCTGGAGCTCGGGCTTCATGCGATCTCAAGATACGAGAGAAACCAATTAGCTGTCCCCAGAGGACACGCTCAGGGCTGCTGCCTTCGGGGCCGGCGGGGAGACGCGTCCTTGCTGCGCGAGCAGGTCACCGCGTGATGCTGGAGCATCTGCATCCCCAGCCACAGCACGGCACGGTCTGCAAGCACGTGCTGCATTGACCGAGGCGTTTACGGAACAAATCACTGCGGGCACAGCAGCCACCAGAGGGAGCCCCACCACCGCCCAAAGGTGACCCACAGGGGCCGGGGCTCCCCACCGCCAGGGCTCCCGGCTGGGCTTGTCCCAACCCGGGAACACCGGCTGAGCAGTGTGACAGCGCAGGGGACAAAAAGCCGAACCGAGGACAGCCAGGGTCCCCTCGGGGCCCAGCAGGGCGGCGTGGAAGGAGCGAGGTCTGTCTGGGCTATCTGCAGCTGCTGACCTTAATGCACCGCAGAGTCCTGTTGGAATCGAGGTCCTGCAGGTAACTGGGGGCAGCTAATGAACTGGAGGGAGAGCGACTTTTAACATGGTCTGTAAATCAATAGGACGAGGGGGAAAGGCTTCAGGAGGGGAGATTTAGGTGGGACGTGAGGAGGAAATTCTGGGCCCAGAGGCGGTCAGGCACTGGCAGCTCCCAGAGCTGTGGTTCCCCATCCCTGGAGGCGCTCGAGGCCATGGGCGGCCGGAGCTGGGGGGCAGCCAGCCCATGGAAGGGGTTGGGACTGCATGGGCTGCAAGGTCCCTTCCAACCCAACCATTCCAGGATTCTATGCTATCACTACGGATTCCTCCTTGGGCTGCTCTGTTTCTAGAGCACAGGGTAAGAACACCTTGAGTGCTACCTTGCAGCCGCGAGCGCTCTCATGAAAGCCAGCATCTCAACCAGGAACCGGCCCCAAGAAACAGATCTCCTTGCCCCAGTCCCCTCTCCCCAAACCCACTGGACCTCCTGCTCCACGGGATCTCGGTGGGAGAGCTGCAAGCACGTGCCTAGCGAAGCCTCCCCCCGTGCCATAACCTCTGCAGGAGCGTCGCTGGCGGAGCTGGCCTTCCGCAGCACTGATTTATTTCTGGGGACGTTAAGAACGGCTCCAGTGTAACAGCTCAGATGGTGCCGCCCTCTCTGCCCACACAGAACGCGTTAGCAGCTCGCCGTAAGGTGCAGAAATAACCGGACAGACTCACCCGCTGCGCGCTGCCCCTCCTCGCCTTCCCCAGCGATTCCCCGCTCCGTGCTCTGCGCTCCTGCAAATTGAAGACACTCGTGAGTCTCCTCAACGCGAGCACAAAGCGACAGCAAAGATTCCTGCATGCAATTACACAGGAAGGAAAACATGCAACTTAAGCTGAGCTTTGAGCGTTTCACGGTAGGTAGCAATACCGGGGTCTAGAAGGGGCCATCACTTGACAGCTTTAAATAACTGAGCAGAATTTTTTGGCAGTAGCAGGGCTATCTATATTCGTTGTCATTTTACATCTTTTGATATTTAAGCTTGCCGATTCCTTTTTGCCCACATTACATTACAGTGCATTTTCAAAGGGCACAGTATTAAAGTTATCGCTAATTATGCAGAAGCATGTGGTTGGTCGTGTTTTTTTTTTTTTTTTAATGTTTATTTTAAACATATTTTCTTTTTTTTTGCAAATTTTTACATGAAAATTAACACTTGAAGAACTGTTTCAATAAAGTTTATGCAAGTTGCCGTCACAGTTTATGTAAAAGAGAAATGTGCTATTAAAATCAGACATTTAGGTTACCTTTTGGGTTTTGCGATGCATGTTAGCTTTACACATCCTGATTCTCCTGCGATAATTTTCCTTTAAAAGGGGGGCATAGGGTGATCTTTTCATCAAGCAAGACATTATGCCCTGAAAGCTGACTCCAAACCATTGTTGAAAATTCAGTTATTTACACTTGAATAACAATCTACAAATACAACTTTCTGTTTTAAAGTACTCCCCTCGATCATGCACTGCTACGAGCAGTTTGCTTCCTGATGCTCTATTTTTCACCCCCGAGCAGTTTTATTCTCTCCCCCTGGGATGCCAGATCGCTTTGCATTGGGAAACACAACCAGTTTGTCATGTCTCTGTGAGAAGGTTTCGGTGTTGAGATGGATATACACAGAAACGCATACACACCCTTCGGAAGGATATGAGGAGCGACTGCAGCACCCTTCTCAAACAGGGATACGTTTGTAAGTGGCTTTCCGAGTAAAGGCTGCCTTCGAGTAGGAAGGGCATCATCTCAGCCAAGTGGGTTAGGGGAGTTTACATGCACAGAAAGCAAGCTCCCTCCTCCTCGGATTTCTCAGCATTCGCTTTGTCACGTTACTTTTAAAGCAGCCATTTCAGACTCAGCCTGGAGTCTGCAGCCTGCCTTGCTCTGAGGCCACCTGCGATCTGAATCAGTAATTCAGCGGAGCACCAGAAACACTTTCCAGCAGACAGAAGTCAGCTTGCTGCCACAGTCCAGGATCAAACTGCTTTCAAGAACTTCCAGGGGGTGAAAAACAAGATTTCTTTTCCTTTTTTTTTTTTTTTTTCCCCTTTAAATTAAACTTGTTCGATGAACTTGATAAACTTTTGGTAAGAATTGCAAAAAAAAACCCACCACTTTTAGAATGTCTCCATATTTTAAAAAGACAATTAGCTTTAGCATTAATTTAAAATTATTTGAAAAAAAAAAAAGAACAGCTATTTTACTGCTCAACAAAAAAGAAAATGACAATTCATCACATTTACTTTGATTAAAAAAGGACTAAACTTTATTGACAAACTGCGGCAGACATGTTGACAAGTTTTAGCTACCTATTTAGGCAGACTTACACATGTAGCATTTAATCTTCAAGAACAAAGTGGGACGACCGTGTACAAATCCCATTAGGACTTTAACCTATGTACAAAGTGAAAATTTTCCTCATTTTTTCAGCTGCAGCGTCCCTTTTTAAGCAGAGCTAGTGTTGAGATGCACTTGTTCAAGTCAATGGGATGGCTAATACTGATCGTTTTGTCAGTTTTAAGCTTGCACTGTATTATCTGCCCCCAGCGCTATAAAAACGAGAAGACTGCAATTTTATAGAATTCAGACCTATTCACTTAATGCTGTTTTCTAATATCAAACATTGGGCAATTAGAGCCACGCTTTAATTTGTTTCCCTCTCGTAAGTTCTCCATCCAGGACCGAACTACGAACCCCTTCACAGTGGAGCATCCACTTCCCAAGCATCTCTCAACACCGCATGTTCGGGGCTAGATTTCAAAACCCACATAATGAAAGTCAATTTTACAAACCTAATTTTTTTTTTTTTTTTTTCCTTTTAGGTCAATTACCTTTTAAAAAAATGCTATTTAATTTGCTTGAGGATCCTTCGTATTAAAATTTAAACTTAAGATTCACCAGCAATCTGCTTTTAAGGAAAGTTTGACGTCTGAGGTTACTTCTAAACGGTGGCAACTACTACCGTTACGTTATGATTTTAATTCTTAAAAACAGCCCTGAATTTTGAAATGTAGCCTACTTTGGGATTCTGCAACTACAACTTTTATGGGTTCCTTAAAACCGAACTTAAAGGTTAACAGAACCTTAGTTTCATATCTGCTAAGCAAGCATGTCACTTTTGAAACTAACATTTTAAACTTGTTTTTTTTTTTTTATGAAAAAGGTACAGTTTTATTTATCTAAACAACAAAGAAAGAAAAGCAATCTACACACTCAAAAAAAAAATTAAAATCGGTGCTCTACGTCTATTTAACTCATTTTAAAATACTACGTACAGAAGCCAGAATGCAGGGTGAGGATGGAGTGGGAGAAAAAGGGCCACGAAGAAAAACAGGTAGACAATTACTTGTCTGGTGTGGGCAAAGCAACAGGAATCCTGGGAGATACAAGAATCAGTAACAACTGTTTGCTCATAACTGCTATTTTTCCCTCATTTTGTTTTTAGTAACGTCCGTATGGGTGCTCTCTGTAGGCGCCCTTCACCGGCCGGGCTGGCGGGGCCTTCAGGGAGGGCCTGGTACCGTTCCAGTCATCTTGGCCTGCAGAAAAGAGAGTGATAAATCAACACTGGCAGTGAGCTCGGGGCCTGGCGTGGCCCAGCAGGCTCCTCCCGACAGGGATCTGCACGGGGCTGACGTGAGGTACCCCTCGTTCCCCCCAGTTCCACAGAAATCCCTCTTGCAGCACATGTTTCTGGGAAAAGCTGCTGCGCCAGGATTCCCCGCTCAGCACAGGCTTGGACAAACCCACTGCCTTTTATGAGTAATTAATTTCAGAGAGCTGCAGCCAGCTCTCAGGGCAGCCTTGGCAGCCAGCCCCACGCGGGCCCGGCGGTCGCAGCCTCTCGGCCATCAGCACCGACCTCCAGGCCCGACATGGCTGCAGGCAGCGTTCCTCGTCCCGGAGCACCAGGCCGGGCTGCTCCTGTGCCAAAACATTCCCAAACCAGGGACCATTTGCAGCCACGGGGAGCGCAGCACCTGCTCGGCTGCAGATCTGCTGTCCTGTGCCAGCACTGCACCAACACTGCTGGGACAAGGCGCTGGGCAGGACAGCCACAAACTTCTGCCACGCACAGCTACCACTGAAACAACCAGAGTTTGCGCCCCATCGTTCCTGAGCTGCCTCAAGCCCAAGCTCAGCTTTCAGTTTGGTGCTTGTAATACTCATAATGGCATGCCTGTTGCTCTCTGCACAGTCCCCACTTCACAAAAGCAACCTCTGAACCCTGAGCCCAGCCGGCCGCTATTCCTGCTGCCGCGGAACATGTTCTGATTTTCGCAAGTCTCCAGCCTGGCTCAACAATTTATTCTTCTGGTTTTGTTTTCATGAAAGCAGAGACCAAAGGAAATTACTGTGGATAAACAGATTAACTGTGGCAACTTCATGCCAAGTGCACGAGCGTTTTGGCCTTCATACCCCAGACAACACCGCTCTCCTACCAAGCAGGAGGCACAAAAACCTCTTTGTGCTGCGTGACTGACGCAGGCAGCAACCCAAGCCATCCCAGAGCCATTCTGCACAGAGGCACGGAGATACCCAGCACTGCTGACAGCAGCTGTCTGCTCACACCCACCTCAGACTGGCAGAGCAGCCCTGATAAGCACCTGAATTTGCCCTTCTCACAGCTCACGCCCAGGGCACACCCAGAGGCAGGCCTGGCTCTGCTCACAGCTCCCAACAGCAGCAGGGCAGAGGGATTCCCTGTTTCTGAGAATACCAGAAGCCTCCCTGTGCTGGTCATTACCATCACCAGCTCAGTTCACTCACACCCTCAGGCAACTGATGGATGCTCTGCTGCAGGCACTGCCTTCAATACAGCGTATTTCCATGCCACTAAGCAGCTCGCTGTGAGCCCTTCGCTGCTTACAGGGAAAGGAAAATGAGTCTTTCTTATTGCCATATGTAGATGCCACTCACAAGCTCAGATATCTGAACTAGCTTAAAAAAAAAACAACAATGCAGTCACCTAATCCTCTATTGCCAACACCTCGAATAGGCGGCCTATGGCTTTCAGCAGTCTGTGATTTACATAGCTGTGCTTAAATTGGCCTCCCACACTCCTCAGTCTAGCCTAAGTTGATGGCCTTAGGTAATGCACATTAGCCAAACTTCACAGACTACCTGCAAGTCACACTGAACAACATTTTTCCACCCAGTCAAGGGGGAGGCCTTAATACGACATTTAAAACCATTTTTAAAGCAAACGTGTAGTGCAGTCAGTGTCAGCTGGAAGGGTTTTGAGGATAAGGAAGCAGATGGAGCCATGCATTCATGCAGCTCAACAAAATATAATTCATGAAACCAGACAGCAGCAAAAGTAGTGCTGTGGGTGGAAATCCATAGCTCTTAAAATACTCTAAAGCTACAAGGAAGTGAAAAGATATTTCCATAGTTAAAAATGGATTTTTTCATCACCTTTGAGACAATCAAGCTAGGTAAGAAAAGAAAACCACATAATGCCTTGAGTTGCTCTGATCTGGGTAATCTGTAGAGTAAAAATATTCTACCATGAAAACTATTTGAGGTCCTCCTCAGTGTCAGAAGTTTCTGCCCAGTGTGGAGCAGCACTGGAGAACAGCTGACCAACAACAAGCAGTTCCCAACTGCGTACAGCTGCTGCGTGCAGGCAAATCCCAGCTATGTGCAGCCCCTTCCCTACAAAGAGAACAGGATTCCCAGACATACCATAAGCTTCATAGGTTTCCTGTGCCTCCCCGTGTCCATAATCATAGTATTCTGTGTCCCTGGAAGAGTAATTATGCTGGTTACATACAGTGCTGAAATCGTATTCCTGAAGTGACACAAGCTGCACAAACACCTGAGCAACATGGGCACCTCTGCTCTTCGTGGCCGTGGTGCGCATTCGCTGCTTTTATGGATCTGCCAACAACACTGGGACACTCCCAGAAGTTATTCCACGGGGACTCCAGGACTACAGCAGAAGAGGGCACTTTCCCTACAGCTCACACTCAGAAATAAGTGTTTCTACTCTCTTCAAACAAAAAAAAAAACATGCGTAATTTTCGCAGTAACAGGTGGGAGACTTACCCTTGGCCCTGGCTGTAGTAGCCTTCATAGCCCTCATAGCTCTGGTCTGCATATGCGTCATCATAGCCCTGAAATGGATGACACAAATGGCATTAATGGAAAGATGGAAGGTTAACGACTGACCAAAGGTAGCAGCAAAAGTGAACTCGGGTTACAGGAGTTTTTGGAGAAGCTCATGAGTCCCTGCCTGCCACAGGGAAGGGGATCAAGCAGAAAACATGAGCGGGCAGCTAAAAGCTGCTTGTGTGCTGTGGCTAGCAAGGAACAAACTGCACTGAACTTTACAATGTAAAGATCCACAAAACCATGACATGAATGAATTAGGAAGTCACTTACACGTCCAGGACTACAGCTTGTCTAGAGTACAAATCCAGGCATTAGGAAGTCTGTAACCGTGCTACCCAGTACACAGATTTACAGATAGACAAAAACCAGTCTTGGCTTCAGAAGTTTTACTGGGATGAGGAAACAGGGTTTTTCAAGTTGTCTTATTTGTGATGGCTCCCCAAAATGCTGCTGCGCATCAAAAACTTGGGCACGTTTCAGTTTTATGCTATTTATGATACTAGCAGCTCCTCCTTTTGAAGCAGGCAGAGCAGGGCACCCAGCACCATGCCAGTGTTTGCACTACTGCTCACTTCTTCAGTGCAGTACTCGCGGTCGCAGCCTTTATTTCCAGAACATTCAATGCCTAACACACGACCAGCTAGCTGGAATAAAACCCAAAGGGGTAGAGTTCCTTACGTATTCCTCGTAGGTTTCCGGCGCGGGAGGAGGAGGAAGCGGTATCCGCTGGATGCCGGCCGCACGTGCTCTGGGTGCAGGAGCACCCCGGACTGCTGGGGGGGGAGGCACTCCGCGGGCTACAGCAGCTCCCCTGGCAATGGCCCCCCGCACCGGGGCTCCTCGCACCAGAGCCCCCCGGGGAGGAGGCGGCGGAGGGGGAGGGCCAACACCGCGCCCCCTGCAAGGAGAGGAGAAGGGATGTGAGCAGCTACGGCGGCGTACAGCGACGATAAAACACAATCGCTTGATAAATAAATTTGGTTACCATTCATTAAGTTATGGATTATTTGTCGAGAACGAATTGTTAATATTGTATTGCATCACTTAAAGAAAACCCTTCTGGGATGGGAACACTAGCGCGTTACAGGCTGCACGGGAATGAATCCGATACAGAACATCGGCCGAGGCATTTCTCAGAGCTCCTTTCACACAGCCCTCTGTCACTGAGCAGCAATGACTGCCACACCTCCAGCACCGTAAAGACTGTCACTGAGATGAGCTGGGGCACTTCTGGGATAAACAGTCAGACAGGAGCAAAGACTCGACCCCGTGAAATATGTGGTGAAGCAACCACGGCACCAGAGCGACATCACCAATTCGTCTCAGTGCCTTGACAGCAGTGACAGAACAACGCTACCCTGTGACTTTCAAAGGAAGGTCAGTTTAAACTGAAAATATGTATTCTGCTGGAGGTTGTAGAAGCAAACACAACACATCTGCACATGATTTTGCAGGCCAACTTTGTATTCAAAAAACAAATTTCTAGCAATTCTTTCAATTTTTTTAATGGTTACTTTATGACGCTACTGATTTCAGACAGCAAAAATAATAAAGAAGACATCCATCGAGCTAGATTATAACTCAAAACGTATAGAATATTTGATGTCAGCTTGCTAAAGCAAGCCTGCAAAACAAGGCGAGAAAGCTTTGGCCAAAAGCCAAGGTCAAAGTCAACAGCTGATGTACAAGAATAAGCAGCTTAACCTGATCTCGCAGCACCACTCTGAGCAAGATGCAGCATTTCCAGGTCCATGCTTTTGGGAAAGGTACCTTGGAACAGGTGGAGGCGGTGGTGGAGCTGCTCCCCTTCCCCGCACAGGGCCTCCTCGGCCACGAGTTGGCTCTGGTACACCGTTCAGATAGGAGAGCTCCAAGAACTGCTCCTGACAGATATCATCCATCATATCCTAAAGAGGGGAGAGAGTCAGCTCCAAAGAGCAGCTAACTAGAGTCTCTGCTCCAGGGTACCATAAGCCACCGTGCTAGAATAAAAATGACCTAACAGTCCTAAATGAAAACCTGCCCGTTAGTTTTCCTGGGATCTTCTCAGCAGGCAGCAGCACACAAATGCCAGCTGGCTCCAAAGCAGCTGAGAAGGGCGCAGTACTTTGTGTGTGCCGCAGCTGGTCCCTGGGAAGAGGTCCTGCTTGTGGGAGCTCTGGAGGCATCCGATATTCAGCACCCCAGGGACACTGGCAAGATTTATTTGCAAATGTTGGAGAGTTCAGAGGTTAAGTCAGGCAAGATATATCTCCCCTGAAGCACCTTACACTCCCATTTAAAGGCAGGCAGGTGGCAAGGAGCCCACGTAATGTAACGGCATACTGCTGTGTTCCTGACACGCTGAAGGAACAGGAGAGGATGCAGCCTGACGAAGAGTAAATACCAATTTGCAAATGCAGGCTGTCTTCTCGCAGTCTCACGAACACAGTATGCTTCTGCTCTGTGCGTTTTTATCACCCCAGGGGATCCAGCTTCAGGAATTAGTGCGAGTCCCTGGTGAGCCATCAGAGGTCCTTGCAGCCCACCCCTCCCCGAGCGCACACAGGGGATCTTCATGCTGCCATGGCAACTCCACAAAGCACGGAGTCTCCTACCAGCTGCGTCTTCACAGCACTGCTGGCTTCCATAGTGACTGCTCTGTCAGTTTTCACAAGTTTAACACATTGTTTGAAGGCACTGATAGATAAGACACTTTAAATAGCGAGGCTGCACGCCTGCCTTAGCGAGCCGGAGCTCTGTACATCCAAAGGTCTCCTTGAAGATGACCTCTTTCCTTCAAAGGCTCTTCACACACTCATCTCTGTGTCAGACTCACAGAAACCACCCAGCCACCATAAGCTTTGCCACACTTCCCCACTACCTACAGCTCTTGGATTCCACCCGCCCTTTTTGTTTCAGACAGAACATCTGAGCTCTTCCACCTCAGCCGAGCTCAGCGCAGCGCGGTGCTGGGGTGTCCTCAGCTCTCTGCCTGCTGGGGCCTTGAATCACAGCCTGGGCTAGACAGAGGCTGGGAGCACTGTGTGCTTCATCCCCATTTTGTTTGCTTCCCAACTTGGTGAGCAAGACCTCCATTTCAATAACCCATGAGAGACTCCTCAGGGTTCTGCAATTCCTAAGGGCGATACTCTGGCTTTGTTGTATTACATAAGACTAACATCAGGTTGAACATAAAGGTCTCAGAAACTTCACCAGAAGAAGAAATCCCCAAAAAAGACAACCAGTGTCAGTTGTATAAATGTCTGAGTAGCAAAACGAGGTCCCTTCTCATCTTACCAATTTAAAGCCACAGAAATGTTGATTGGACAGATGTGTCTCAGAAACTACCTACACCACCAGGTCCACTACCACCGAGCTCCTGGGCAGCCACCCTCCTCACCCTCACGTCAGAGCAAACACTCTGATCTGACCAGTTTCTGATCTGACCAATTCTATGGAAATCTCTTCCATGCCATTCAGGAAGCCTTTTCCATGCCAGACACAGGTACCACCATTCACCTGCTAACAATGACACATGGAGCCAGACGAGCTCTCCACTCCCTGTGTCCATAGCTAATACTGGAAAGAAATACCTGCTCCAAGTTTGCTGTGCTACTGCCCTGGAAGTGTACCACTGTGAGACTAACACTGAGCAAATCTTAACCCATCTGTCTTCTTAAATAAGGAAAGAGCGTCAGTATACATACTGGGACAAGGAACTTCTTGACTTCTTCCATGGCATGAGCCATCAGAGCATATGCTTCACAAGGGGGTCCAAAAACTTCAATGAAGACATGCAAATCCATATTTAGATGAGCATATTTAGGATCTCCCCCTTTACGCAGCTCTTCCTCCTGAAAAAAAAGTGTATCAAGGAGTCCTAAAACCAAACAAGATGCAGCAAAACTGCTTTTCTTCTCCTGCTTCCTAAGCCTTAACAGGCTTAAAAAGCATTTGAGCTGTGCCTGATCACAGATCACGTTAACATCCTACGCATACGAGTATACAGTTCTACAAAAAGCCACCAGCACAACCTGCAAGCCTACACCCTCCAGCTTTTTGCAGCTGCTGTTCCAGGTGCCTGTGATATCAGTGGTAAATGCAATGATGCCAGCGACTTTTCCCACTAAGCACACGGAAGCGATGTTCTCCCTGTTCTACACCCCCTGCTGCCTGAGGTGCTCTTTACAGTGAAAGTGAAGTCTAATACCTCAGACACCCGTGCTCTAACTCTGCTCTCGGATACCTGCGTTATTCAGCTGGCTTTAAGAAGCTATAAATAAACCAGTGTAAAAACTTCTCAGGCTGCTGAAGTGAAAGCGGAATGAAGTTACAGCCCCACTGATTGATTGTTGGCTCAATTTTAGCAGCGAGCAAATAAAGAAATTCCATTTTTTTCTGCTCAGAAAGCCTTCTTGCTCTTTGTGATTCACAAACGATTACCAGCAACGCGCTGCTCCGAAGTCTTCAGGAAACCATGAGAATTTACGGACTTCAGAGGGGAGCGCTGGAAATGGGAAATGTTTGGGGTTTTTTTTCTGAAGGGGAAACATTGCTTCAGCAAATGACTTTTCAACAAGTAGCTAGAATTGGCTCTTACTTTAAAGACCTTGTATATCACCTTCCATATAAGTTATCTGTACACCTGAGGTACAGTACATCAGAAGATGACGGGTTTCTGCAAGTATCGCTTATGGAGAAAACATCCATCACACTTCTCTCTCAATCAAGAATGCTCCCAGCAAGCACAGACCAATTTCAGAAAGGTGACTTCCTACTGCCTTCGCTTTTCAATTCTGATTTACAAAATGCTTTGAGAACATCTGCTTTTCACATCCGAGTGAAAGGCACTAACGTATGTGTACGGTTTCAAAGGGGGGGATGTTACCTTTGCTTTATCTCGCATTGAACCCTTCCCAAGCACAGAGATCTTAGCACCAGTTTCTTCCTGAAGCCTCTTGATGGTGTTGCCTTGAGGTCCCAAAATCTTTCCAACAAAGTTGAACTGCAAATAAAACGGAATTATTTAGCTCCAAAACTCAGTAACCTCAACAAAAGCTTCTCGTTAACGTTAAGCTGGATTACAAATTTAGTCACACCAAAAATCATCAGACCAAAAAATACACAGGAAAATTTAAATTCCAAATGCTCCACCAGAAAATCAAGCTAAATTAACTAACAGAAAATGAGCTTCATTCTAACTCGACTTCTCCTCTCTAGCAGATTTACAGGCAGTCTTAAGAGTTAAATGCGGTCTTAACCGTAAAACACAGAGCTCTGCATATGGGAGCCTATTCTGGTAACGAAACACCACAACTGCGCATCACCATTTAGCTTTATCCCTAGACATTCTAGAAATGTAATATATGTAATACATTAGAAATAAGATCCTGCAAGCTTGCACAGGAAAAATTCCACAGTGATAGCGGCACACTGGCATAACTCCTGCTGACACGCTGACAGCCACTATCTCTAGCATTCAGCCATAAAATCCATAGAAAACAAGCAAATCACAGAGATTCAGTAAGCTATGTTCTGGCCCTCACCTTGGGGTACTGTTTGACAGGTATCAGAACTCGTTCTTTCAGTTTCATATTCTTGTGAGAAAATAAATCCAGGTAGTTCTCTTCCTCATCCTTCTTTGTTGTTTCACCCTTCTGAATTTTTTCAATTTCTAAACAAGATAAAAATAGGGCTGCTTATATTCCTCAAACAAGCATCATTTTAGCGTTGGAATCGTAGCAGGACGTACCACCCTCATTCTCTGTCAATACACACGCATTTATCGGATTGATTTGTATGAACGGGATCCGGACAGAGAGGACACCCGAAGTGCCAGCCCAGCTCGCCTCTCCTTCCCCTCACACCTAGGGATTCCAGCAGGCCAAAACCAGGACAACGAACAAGAAATGAGAGCGGCAGGGAATGCCCTACAATGAGCTCATCACTTATGGGGAGGAAACCTCAAGCAGTTCTGTGCATCGCTTGTGCGGTGCCTCTCGCTGTCAGTGCCCGGGCTCGGGCCTCCACATGAGGGCGGTTCCCAGGGGCAGAGCACCCGGCCCGGCTGCACGGACTGCACGCCCTCCGCTTCAATGCAGCGGCCATCAGCAAATCAGGCAAATTTTTTACAAATTGTTAATGCTGATGCACTGCTTTGAAGCTGTCACCTACGCAGCGGCATCGGCACGTACGAACACTGGGAATTCCAATTATGTTGACAATATTCTTCATAACCAGAAGCCGCAGCCAGTGACAGCCCGGAGTTCGGACTGGTTTCTGAAACTGCCAGCCCTCCCTCCAGGAATGCACCGTTATCATACCAACAATTCACGGCTCCAAGCTGTGAGCCTTGGGCACGTGAGCCCTAGAGACGCCCATGACTTGATTCAGGCAACAGAACCACGCATGTTGACTGTCAAATAAGATTCTGAGTTTTAATCGTATGCTAAGAGTTGTGGGGGCTTGGAAAAGGAAAAGCACGGGGGTGAGCTGAGTGATGTGGAGGCACGCTGCAGCCTGGGGGGGCTGAGGAAAGGCCTCAATACCTTCTGGAAGCAGGTCATTAAGGGAGGCCAATTAGGAAGCAGCACACAAACACCTTCTTTGATCGGCTGGAAATTAAACTTGCCCCGTGAGACAGCACGAGGCGGCACCTGAGGAGGAGACCTGAGCACCACCCTCAAGGCAGGTGCTTCCTGCAGAGCTCCCACAGCCATCCCTGCTGCAGGGCACCTGCCCTCGAGGGAGGCAAACCCTCCTGTTTGAAAAAAGCCCCCAGGCCGCAGTGGAGCCTTTTCTCTTCCGAGCTGTCTGGTCACGTGAGAGTTTTATTTAATGGCCAACAACAAGATCTCGAGTGCTCCCAGATTCAGGGTCGGTGCATCAATATTAACCCCAGGCACTGACGGATCACGGTGCCCTGCTTGGTTCAGCCCCCCCCCCGGGCGGTCACACCCCGCACTGCCACCCCCAGCTCCTATCTGCGGGCGCCTGCTGAGAGAGGACCCCTCCTCAAAGCTGAAGCGTGCCATTTCATCAGCAAACCCAGACCTATAAATATCTGAGTCCAAAGTGCCCCAGATACAACTTGTCACATCTCAGGGGGGAGAGAGAGACACTTTCACAAGATCACACACATCACTGGATTAGAGCTGCGGGACGGCCTGCTCCGTCAGTTACCGGGATTCACAGAGGGCCGCCGCATCTCGTGTTTCCCACAATTTCTGTCCATGTCATCATCTATATGCTTTGCATTAAATGCTCATGTTTACAGTTTTTGAAGACTGGGTACCATCAGCGTATTGTCCACTCAGTAACACTCACAGACTCCAAAGCCAGATAGGCACAGTGGGTTACCACCCTGCTGCCCGATGGGCCACGGCAGCCCCAGGAGCTGGAGGCACCTGGCATCTTCCAGCAGGCCCCAAGGAAGGGCAGCCATGGGATATGCAGCCAGAAACACCCCTAAGAAAACGTGTTCAACCATCAGTTATGGACACACATATATATATATATATATTTAGTTTGCAGATCTAACCATATAACTTGGATATTATGTTGCATAATTATGAAAAAAAGCCTAATTTTTCAAATTTCTGCTTGCAGCAGCTCTTTGGATCGCTTACAAGAGTGTTACCATGACTCCTCAGTTCAAAAAAAATTACTGGATACAATTGGCTTTGAGGAAGATGGGTTGATTTTTGCTTTGCAAAGAAATGATCTTCTGAGGACAGCATGCAAATGCAGTTCTAGCACTGTCAGATCTATAAAACAGACCAAGGAGATGCCTCGGTTGGCTTTACGCACAGACTTTTAATTTTAGCTATAAGAACACATCAGAGAATCAGGACGTGGAACCTAAAGATCGTCCTGGTGGGCTCAGCATTGGTGAAGTGCAGCTTTAAATCCCCCAGCACAGTGGGATTATCTCTCTGATACTTTGGTTCTCTGAAACCAGTAAGAATATTTGTAGAAGTATTCTGCATATGAACAAAAAAGTCTTTCTACACACACGCAAGAATAAAAGCACCCTTAGACTGTCCCGCCAGATCAAGGTGATCAGACACAAGCCTCTGAAAAGCACTGAATCACACTTCACAACAAGCACACAACAAAACCTGCTCTGCCTGATGCAACGGCGGCAACGCCTGGGGATGGGGCTGGGGGAGCAACAAACAGTTAAACCTTTGCTGAGAGAAGCCTCAGCTCCAGCATCACTAATTCTGCAAGTGAAACCCAAAACCAGAGAGAAGAAAAGAACCCTGATCCAAAGAGCAACCCGCGGAGCTCTGCGCCTTCCATTTCTCGGGTCAGCGCAGGTGGCCTCACGGTTTCTTTCACACTGCAGAGGGAACCCCAAGCCTCAAACAGGTGTGAGGAAGGAGCAGACCCACGCTACCCGTGACGTGTCCCACTGCTCCGGATGCATTCTGTCCCATTAGCTACGCAACACGAAGCAGTATGAACGAGCTGACGAGCGGTAGCAGTTTGTCAGACCACTTACTGATATGCAGGAGAAGCGTACGTATACCTTGAGGGATTAAGCATGCCTCATTTCAGTGCTGATTTTTTAAGGCCGTGTCAGAGGTGCAGCAGAAGGTTACCTTCTTGCCACGGGGAATGTCAGCAGTCTGGCAGCATGCGTGGCAGTGGCTTCCCGGACTTCATGTGGGGCAGTGATTGCTTTGTCTCAGAAGAAATCCTATGGGGCAGGTAAAGGGGGTTGGTAACGCTGCTGCGTCGCAAGAAGGAGGCTCAGCAGCCACAGTGCCACTCCTGATCTAAGCCCAAGCTCTTCCCTAGCAAAACCATAGTGAACGTGGTCCTGCAGCACACCTGCTCTCCGCTCATTTGTAACGGCGAGAGCATTCTCTGACAGTAAGGTAATACTGACCCCACGCCTTAAAGAAGGGCTGGCACTGGCACAGGGGAAGGGGATGGGGAAGAGAAGAAACTGCTGGAGCATGAGGCAGGAGGAGGAAGGCTGGAGGTGAGCGCTGGGAGTTCAGCCCACCCCTAGCCCCGCTCGCTGACTCCTTGGCAAGTCCCTCCAGCAAGGCTCCTGCCAACCCCGCCAAACTCCCCATGCAGCCCATTTCCCCCAGCTGCGTCCTCCCTCGGAGCACACAGAATAAAGAAGGCATGGTGCTGAGGAGCCCTCCAACACCCCCATACTCCTGCCTTGCACGCTCTGGCTCCATGCAGTGCTCCCTCTGCTTCCAGACCCACGGCTCCGATCTCCTTCCCACCACCCAACTCACCCCTCCTCACCATCCTGCATTTCTGGGAATATAAAGGACCTTCTAGATGCTATGCCACAGATAACATGCAAGCGGAGCAGAGAGGTGGCTCGCTCATGTAGCACAGGAACCTCAGAGATTAAATGCCAGCTCTGTCCAAGGAGAGGTTCTCCATGAAATGAAAGCAGCTAAGATGAATGCAAGAACTTGGAAAACACCCCCACCTAACTGACACGGCAGTGGATGTCTCCCGACTTCCCAGCACATGGAAGCAGAGGACTGTGCCTCACGGAACGTCAGCACCTCCACCCCTGCACCCACAGCAGACAGAGCATAAATCAAAATGAGGAAAAGGGGTTTTCTTGTTCCTATGGAGAAATAAGGTCATGCACACCCTGAATCACGGGAGTGAGGAACCTCATACTTCAAGGTGCAAAAATCCCAGTTTTCAATTTCTGTTCAGGGTGCTGTGTAATAGAATCCTACAATCTACCCACTTCACTGCTTCTTTATCACATAGTACATTGTTTGGGAATCAGCATTACGTCACTGTACAGCCTTTCATCTTGATTCCAAACAATGCTGATTTTTTTTTCAGAAACGCTAAACAGCTCTAGAATCACAAAGGTACTTAAAGGCCACTTTTAGACACTATTTTAAACAAGTCTCAGTTACAATGCAAAAAACCTCCCTGTGGTTTCCCTTTAGAAAGAGGTAGGACAAGCAACTGGCACTCCTGAAAAAAGGAGGATTACGGCTGACATTCAATAATCGCCCTTGTTTTGATCTGAAAATCACTTTGCTTAAGGTGTGCTGCACGGATGCACTACGATCTTTGGCCCGGACTCAAATTCCCAAGCAAGCTCTAGAGCAGCTCCTCCAACGTGACATCCCCAGGGGCTGCCATGGCAATGGAGAAATTCTGAGCAACCCAGATGAGTTGGGGAACAGTCGGCCATCTGTGCAAAGCTGTGCTTTGAGGCTCTTTATTTCAGATATTCTTTCATCAGCTTCCAGTTCTGGTTGCCATGAATTCGGTCTGCTGGTGAATGCTCCCCAAAAACCCCAAGTTTCAAGATACCCAAAGCGATCAGGAAGCATCTGGCGTTCTTCCCATCTGACATCTCACAAAGCCGCAGTTTACCATCAGCAAATTTTAAATTAATGGAAAAACTCATAAATCCTTGTTACGCTGCTCTGCAAACAAAGCTTTGCTAAGTGGGCTGAGGATGTTGCTTTCTTTGGGAATTAGCAAACTCCTTAGGTTTCGTGTCACTGGAAGGCATTATCGCAGAGCTGTGAGCATCAGCTGGCTAAATGGTTTTATTAATGAAAAACATCAAATTGATGGCAAATCGGATTATAAAACTGATTTATTTAGATCGAGATGTCCACGAGTGATGCCAAGTTACCCATGACGATGTACCTCAGCTATTTGCATAACAGGAGACAGCAATTCTCAAGAATTATTTCCCACATTAAGGAGGAACTAAAGAAAGCCTCGAGCACTGCAACAACTATGGCAATGTTCAGCAGTACAAAGACCTTAAAAAAATCATTTCTAAGCGGAATGACAAAATGCCAGAGCTCGGAGCACTCTGCTGCTTCAGTCTGCCAGTGTCCTTGTGCTGGTACCACCTGCTCGGCACGGCACACATCTTAAGCTCGAAGTGGCAGCCAGTATTTTAAGTTCTTCCTGTTTTAAGCTGACTGTGGGGTCTGCAGGTGTCACTGAAATCCGGGAACGAAACTTGCCAACCCCAATGAGAGCTCAGAAAGTCAACATCACGTTATTGCAGTGCTGGGTGCATGGAGGATCGCACCTCCAAGCCTGCACACCCAGGAGCAAAAGCACACAGATTTTACTCATTTTAGACGTGTAAATATTCATGCTTTATCACAAGCTGACCGCCTACTCCTAGAATTGCTGTACTTATTAAAACCTAACGTTACGCATGAGCTGCGTTAATGTGGAGTTCTTGCAAGGGGGTCTGTGGTGGTCGAGGGGTTCTACTGGGATATGCTATCCAAGCAAGAGCTTGGGCGTGACACAGGCGACGTCCCACATTCTGTCAAGACATTTTTTACAAAAAACATGGCTGTTGGCTACATTTCTGATTAGTACTTCAACCTTGTTATAGTGCCTATACTATCAACCCCAGCAGGGTACAGTGTAGCTCCCCACAGCTCACGGAATGTCGAGACTCTGCTTTTAGGCTCCAGCTGTCCTGCTTATCTGGGAAAAACAACCTTCCCTAGACAGAAGGTCAGTTTGCTGAAGAGTCTGAATTAACTGCTGAAGGCTCTGATTTTATTGCCAGGTATCTGAGGCAGCTGAGCCCAGCCCGCACGGCACCGAGTGCGGAGCAGCAGCTGCACGGGGAGATGGGGAGGAATCAGAGCCGCCAGGCGATTGGACAGCGGCGATGAGGAAGGAGAAGGCTGCTCCGGGCACAGAACAAAGACTGCCATTTCCACTCCCTATTGAGGTTCAGCAGCAGCATGAAACAAGCTCTCTACAGATTACCAGAGTGGAAAATCAGAGATCGCAAACCCTGATACACGAACCTCACGGACTCGAGCGGCCGCTACATGGAAATCTCAGCTCGGACCGCCCCCTCCGGACCCCCTCTCCCCGGGGATGACAGGGGCCAACCTCACCACACCCCGCTTCAAAATGAAACTTTGGCTCTAGGCTTAACCTGCCTCATGCCTCGCACTGAGTATGGGGCCACCGGTCGAAAAAGAGCCATCCCCAGCTCTCGGCTCCCCGCAATAGGGCGGGGGCCATCCCCGTTGCTCCCCGGAGCCGCCCCGCCCCGCCGGCCGCGCGGTACCTGCGCTGAGCAGCTGCATGGCGTGCGTGAAGGACGGGTCCAGGCTGTCCTTCTCGGCCATCAGCTCGGGCAAGTACTTGTTCTCGGGCTCCATCTTGACGGCGCCCCCAGGCAGCAGCGGGGCGGGGGTGGCGGCGGCGGAGCCCTGCGCGCCCGAGGAGCCGGCGGCCGCCCCACCGGTCAGCAGCGGCGGTGGCTGCTGGGCCCCGGCTCCACGTCCCCCCCCGCCTCGGGGAGACCGCCGCGGATTGGAAGCCCCTTGGCGGGCGCCTCCAGGGCCCCCCGGCCCCCGGCCCATGCGGGCGGAGGGGTCGTCTCGGCGCTGCATGCGGGCCGCAGGGCGGGCGCGGAGCGGAGCGGGCCCGAGCGGCGCTGCCACACCGACCGCGGCGGCGCTAGGGCCGGAAGTGAGGGGCCGGAAGGACCGCCCCCTCCCTCACAGCGCCCCCCCAGCGGTTCCCGCGCGACCACCCCACGCGCTTCTGCGCCTGCGCCGGCACGCCGCCTCGCTCCTGGCGGCACACGGCCCCGCTACCCCGCAGAACGCATGCGCGGAGCGCCGTGGGCGGGTTGAGAAAGCAATTCTTTGCTTGAGCGCATGCGCAGCGCTGGGCCTGTGATAGGGAGACGGACACGTGTATGGGAGGGGCTACCACCCTCTTTGTTGTGATTGCGCACGCGCAGAACCGTGGCGCCGGACTCAAGAGGTTGTGCGCATGCGCTCAGTGCATTTCTGTGAGGAGGCGCGTGGAGGAGAGGCGCGGTGTGAGGGGCTGCTACGGCCTGACCCGCCTCGGTGGGCGCGGTGAGATGCGGTGTCTGGCGTGAGCTGGGCCGGTTCCGTGTTTGTGCGTGGCCCTGTGGTGTGGTAGTGGGCCTTGGTCCTCGTCCTGACGTCTTCATGCTGCGTTGTGGGGCTCTGCTTGGAGGGATTGGCAGCTGTGTGGCCTGGGCTGGCTGTTGCTTGCTGTCAAAGCAAGAAGAAAAAGGCAGGTCGGCTAGGGTGTGTGAGGGTTGCTGAGTTTGATACCTGTCAATAAAATCAGAGCCTTTAGCAATTAATTCAGACTCTTCAGCAAGTTGTCCTTGTGTCTAGGTAAAGTTGCTTTTTCCTGGGTAAGCAGGACAGCTGGAGCCTAAAAGCTGAGGCTCAGCATTCCTTGAACTGTGGGTGGGGGCACTGTGCCCTGCTGGAGTTGATAGTGTAGGCAACTGAACAAGGTTTCTGCTGTTGAGGCCTCAGCTTTCTAACTAGTACACGGGATACATCTCAGTGCTGCAGCTCCTTCAGTCAGTATCTGCTGTGGCCCTTATTGTTAATTTCACATTCACAACACAAGAACCTGGGAAGACAGCAGCTTTTATAATTTATAAAGTCAGCCACAATTCCCGCTACGGAAGCATGTGGATCTCCTTGGGTCTCTATTCTGTGACAGGCTACAGTCTGCAGCAGCAGTCGGCTGAAGCTGATGTGCATGGACCAGCGTAGGCTCTGATGTCAGCAGGTACCGGCCTGCCCCCTGTTTCCATTTCTGAGCAGCTCCACTGAACCTGTGAAAACCTGTCAAGCCGTAGTGACAAGTTCTAGTGCATGTAAAGCCTTGTCTTTTTAAGAGGGCTCCTGTCACTGACAGCTCCAGAGCTGCATGGTTCTGTGATATGTGCGCCTAGTCTGTCCCTTCTCTGTCAGTTCCTTCCTCATTCTTATGCTGCCTTAGAGTTTTGTAATTATTACATAATTTTCATGGAAATCCTTTTGCCTGTCCTTAATAACAGCCGTATCATGGTAAATGCGTGGCACTGTCCTGGAGCTGAGCAGTGCAACCTCTGCTCCTGGCAGCACTGTCATTACCCCAGGGTACCCACGTGCTGCCTGCCTCATACCCTGAGTACACGCAGCTCTCCTCTTGTTGCAGCCCCTCTGCTGTGTTTGTGTGGCTGTCAGCCATTTGATCTGGACCTGTTCCTCCAAGAATTCCAGGAGAAAAAAAAAAAATGCATCTGGCTCTTTTGGAGTTCATTTCATTTTTTTAGGGGAACTTTGTCTCATGGGAATCTGGACTGGAAGTTCAGAAAATCAGTGACCCACTTCCAACTGTCCCCAGGCATTCAGTTGAGCATCTGTAGATTAACTAATTCTACTTTATTTTCTCTTGAATTGTCTGATCTGCCTGGAGTGCAAATGTTCCTTTGTTACAACCTTGTGGAGCCCACAGGGAGAGCAGTGCAGCCCTGGGCTTGGCCAAAGCCTCCAGATGCCGCTGAAATAGTTCCTGGGTGTTAAAATGGACGCGGTGCCCTTCTAAACAGTGCTGGGCAACGGGCAGAGTAGCAATAGGCTTTCCTCTGGCTGAAAATAGGAGCTGGACTGCTTTGGGGCTGGGCGTGCTGCCATCCCTGCTTCCAGTGTTTGCTCCTCTTACAGGAGCAGGGGGTAGCTTGTGTGGATGTGATCACTTCCCTAGTTGCTCCCTGCTACTGAGACGGCAGGGTGTTAATCAGCGAGCTCTCTGATAAAATGCTTTTGTTTAGCTGCAGAAGAGGCCTGGTGGGCTGGAGAGCTCCGTGCTGTGCGCTATGCAAATGGGCGTGCAGCAGCGGCAGGGCAGCAAGGGGCCCTGCTTGGAGCTTCCTGCGGGCAGGAACAGAGGCACTCTTGTTCCAGTTCTCACTGATGCCGCTTCCATGCGGCCACCCGGCCCCTGTCCTCTGCTCCAGTAATCTCATCCCAGCTGGCAGGGAGCAGGCTGTCAGCCTGTGGCTCCAGATGAAGGTTGTGACCAGCTTGTGGCACAGAACCTGTGCTGCAGGGAGGCTGGGCCCATCTTGGGAAGCAGGTGCTGGGACCACATTGTACAAACACTGTGCACAAAGCCACGTTGCCAGTCGAACTGCTGATGCCAAACAGCCCAGCACAGGTTGGATGGTACCGGACAGGGCTGTCACCTCTGCAGACCCAGCTCCTATTTACATCACGCCACGTGGCTGGGCCAGGCTCTCGCCTGGTGCAGGGCCTCCTGCTCCACGTGGTGCTGAGCCAGGCACAGAGCCAGGGCAGCGTGAAGGGTCGGATCCTGCGCAGAGTGAGCTGAGACACAGAGCCTGCCTCTGCCTGCCGGGCTCGGTGGCTCATTCATTCATTTCAGCTCGGGGTGCCCCACTTCCTTGGCTCATTCATTCATCGACTCATTCCTGTTGGCTTTGTGTGGTGCGGGGAGCTGTGGCCCTGGGAAGCTGCTATGCCGGGGCGGGCTGCTGGGCTGCTGATGTCCCGGAGCCTCGAGCAGCGCCGTGCTGTCGGCGCAGGGCGGTCACACCCGACCCAGGCTAACGGGGCACGTGGCTGCGGACCGGGCTCGTGGCGTGGCTTTTGTCCCGCCTGGTGACACGGGAGCGCTGTGAGCGAGGCCCAGGCTGCCGTGCCAGGTTGCTGCACGAGGCTGAGACGTTTTTAGCGATTTTTTTTTTTTTAATTGTTAACGCCGCGGCCGTTGCCCGGTGCCACCGAGGCAGCCCCAGCGCGGCTCCGGACTGCGGAAGCCGTGGGAACCGCGGTGCGGGCCGAACCACCGGGCGAGGGGTGGGGGTGGCAGGAGGGCCGTTCCACTGCTTCTCCGCGCGGGGGGTGTGCTGGCGTGGAAGGCTCCTCCGCACGTGGGGCGGGAGGACCGGTCCGAGTGCGGCGGGGCGTTCCAAAGGCGGCCCCGCGCGGCTCAGCCGCCCTGGGCCGGGCCGTACCGATGCCCCGGGGGGAGAGGCGGGCAGTACCAATGCCGGCTCCCGCGTGGGGAGGATGCGGAGCGTTCCGACGGCGGAGGGATGGAAGCGGCGGCCCCGTGTGGCGCGGAGAAGGGGCTCAGCCCACCCCCACGGGGCCCGCGCGTGGACCCGCGGCAGCGGAGAACGGCTCCGCGCCAGCGCTTCTCGCACGGCACCGTTGCGCGCGGGACACCCCCGCGGCGGCACCGAGTGAGCGCTCCCGGCTCGGCGAGCGGGGGAGGGGGAGAGGGGGCGGACCGTACCAATGCCGGGCGTGGGTGCGCGGCGCGCCGTGCCAATCAGCGGCGGGCGGGCCGTACCACGGGGCGCGGGCGGGGAGGGAGCGGCCTGTGC
>NC_034430.1:5220809-5261075 GCF_002078875.1 Numida meleagris | reverse complement strand
TGCGGGGCGGGCTGGGGGGACGCGGGGCTTCGGGGAGCCCCGGCCGGTGGGGCTGCCCGGGGGGCTTCTAGGGGCCTCGCGTAGCGCGTCGTTTGTGCGCTGCGGGACCCCGCCCGGCCGGGTGGGGGTCGGTATTCCAGGGACTGCGGCCGCCTGGGGGGTCCTCCGGGGCGTGCGGTGCCGTGCTGCCCGGCCTCGGCCTCGGCCGTCCCGCCGCCCCGCGGAGCCTCTCCTCGCGGTGCTTCTGGGGTCCGCTCCGCCTGTGGCGCCGGGCAGGTGCGTGGGGCTGCGGGGTGGGCCGGGGTGAGCTGTGGGGTGTGCGTCCCGGCAGGGCAGGGCCCCTGGGACACGGCTGCTCTGCGGCGTTCCCTCCCAGTTCCCAGCTCCGTGGGGCTGGGGCAGCTGTTGGCGCCGCTTCCCAGCGCTGTGGGGCTGGGCTGGGGAGATATCGCCAGTTACGGGAGTGTTAGGGGGTCCTGCTGCTCCTGTGGGGTCCGGGTGAGGGTATCCTAGCCTGGGCTTGGAGGGGGGCGCGTTGCCTGTGGGGTGGCAGTTAGTGCGAAGATGTGGGGAGGGCTGTTAGAGAGTGGGGTCTTGGCACGGGACAGGGGTGTCCGAGGGGGGAGGGGGTCTTGTTTATTGTTGTGTTTATACACGGATGGGTGAGGGTTTGTCTGGGAGAGGGTGGGAGGCCCCCAGATTGTGGCGGAAGGGGCTGCCCTGTGCTTACCCTGGAGGTGGGCTGTAAAGGATGAGGAGATTTTCCGGGATCCGGGCTGGAATTGGAGAGGGGAAAGCTGGGAGTGGTGCTGGGGGGCTCCCTTCAGGCTGGGGGTGGAGCTGGGGAGGAAGGGTGTCCGGGATGTGGTGGCTTTCCTGGGGCTTGGCAGGGGGCAGGACCTTTTGTGTAATAGAAGGAGAGCCCTGTGAGGTCTGGAGGGCGGGGGGGTGGGGGCACAGGGCAGGGGTTCTGAGGGCGACTGTGGGGTGTTGTGAAGCAGGGAGCGCTGTCCTGCGGGGTCTGCTGCCTGGGACGCGCTTTGGGGTGAGGAAACATGCTCGTGGAGGGTGGAGGTGGCTGGTGTGGGGGTGTCACCGAGTGGGGACATCGCAGGGGTGGCCCCTGCTGGGCGGTGGCCATGGCTCCTTGGCGTGGTTGGCCATGAGCTGTGTCCTCCCGGGGCAGCTGCGTGCTCATTGCTTGCAGTGTGAGGAGGCAGAAAGTTGGCTTTTAAAGGCTGCTGTATAAATGGAAACCGGCTTCGAAACTCCCCAGATGAGCCAGTCAGGTTCTGACTCAGAACTGCAGTTAGTATTTAAAGAAGAAAAAATGATAAAACCACCACTGGCAACAGCCTAAAAACTCTGTCTTCTTATGACTCAACGTATAGAAACACTTAGTTTTAGTGAACTCCATTATCGGAAAGAAAAGATCAGCCTTAATCGGAGTTAAAGTAGGAGGCGGTGTCGGCGTGCGTGCGGATGCGCTGCCGGGAGCGTAGCTGTGCTGGTGACGTTTTTACACGCGCACACCTTGCTCCATGCGCAGGGACGTGGCGGGGCTGAGCTGTGGGCGCAGCGGTGACGCCGCACTTTGCCCCGTGAGGAACGCGGCGCTGGTGGCCTTGGCCCCGGGCCGGCTGGGCCCTGCCTGCCCTGGGCTCCAGGGAGACAATGCACGGCTGAAGCCGGCTCCTGGGACGCTGCGGCGCAGGTGGATAACTGTTGCGAACAGCACAAATTGTGAATTTTGATCATGGCTTTGGAGAAAACTTGTCAGCGAGGCACCCGTGCTGAGGCAGCGGAGGAAGGCGGTGTTTGTCGTACTGGGATTGGCAGCGTGTTCGCTGCTTCCAGAGTTGGGGATGGAGAGCGGCTCTGTCCTAGCACTCTGGAGCGGACCCAGGGGCCGAGCCGTGGGCTGGTGGCTGCTCGCTGTGACGCGGGTGAGCTGCGGTGTCGGAGCAGGCCGGGGCCTTGGTAGGGCAGATCTGGCCGCTGTGTCACTTCTGCTCCGTGCCCTGGCCCTTTGCTAGCTGTGAAGACTGAAGGGAGCCTTAAACCTCTTGATCCCTTTTCTGTGCCGACACTTGAGATGCCGAACTGTTGTCTCTATTCAGGTCACTTTTAGCTGTACCTTTGTTTTGTTCCCCCTCCTTTCTCTTTGCTGTGCTACAAAGTTACATTCCTTCTGATGACTTGCGCTGCTTGAAATAATGGACCCTGGGTTTTAACAATTGCAACTTTGTGTACATGCGGTGAAACTCATCAGCTTGAGTTTCGGTTGTGAGGCTGAATGTAACTGCTGCAGGAGCGGGGCTCGGCCCTGCTCTGAGTCGTTCTGCCGCAGAGATGGATGGCAAATTCAAAGAAGCGAGACGAGTAAGGTGCAAGTAATTCAACTCTGTAGCTTCACAGAATAATATCCCTGCTGCCGTGTGGTTTGAAGTTGCTTTCAAGTCCTGCTTGACTTGTTCATGCTTTTTTTTTTTTTTTTTTAAGATGCTTCGTCCCAAAGTGTGAGGATATTTCCTCAGCTGACGTTCTGGTGGGACTGTGTTTTCAAAGCCCAGCTGGTGATGCAGCCGAGCTGACCGTGCTGATTGCTAGGAGTGAGTTTGGGGTCGCAGAATCGGGGGGTGTCGTCTGAGGTTACTTTTGATTGATGCATTTCAGGTGAGATGGGATTTTGTAACTTGAAGGTGAGGCGGTACGCTTGAAGTCCTTTTTCTTGAGGGAGGGGGCACTTCTGGTTTTCACTTCACTTTCAGGAACGTCGAACTTTTTGGATGCGCTATGCAAATACGATTCAGATGTCTTCCGAAGGCTTTTTTTAAGCTGCGTGGCGGGTGGGGGAGGCACTCACAAGATCCCCGGTGTCAGAGCTGCATTTTAAGGAGCAGGAAGCAGCAGCCTGCCCCCGGGCCCTGCGTGCTCCCCAGCCGTGGCCGGGCGCTGCGGAGCGCTGCTGTGTGCGGTGCAGGAGCCGCTTGGTGCCGGGGGAACTCCCCGCGTGCCGCCCGGCTTCGGGTTGTGCTTCGGAGTCGTCCTCCTGCTGAGCCGCCCCACGCCGTGTATTTGACAGTTCTCACCATTTCCTGATGCGTCACTTCTACGTTGAGGTTTTTTTTTTTTTTTAATCTGGACTTTTTTTTTTTTTTTTAATCTTGCTGGGGCAGATTGCTATCTGCTGCTGCTGGCTGCGCCGCCCGGCTCGCAGGGCCTGCGTTGGAGCAAAGGAAACGCATGAGTCAGCGCAGAGCGGGGCCGGGAGCGAGCTGCGGGTGGGCAGGGCGCAGCGGCAACGTGTCGGACCTCACCCCTCGTCCAACAATGCTGGTTCCGGAGTTTTTCTCTGTTGTGAGAGAGCACGTGTGAGGAGAAGTGTTGGCTCAGTCTCACTAATGCACCTTCCTGCTGCGTGAGGGCCGGCGAATCTGGGGGTCTCGGTGAAGTCTTGCACTTTAAAGCGCCTCGTGCTTTAAAGAAGCCAACCTTGAGGGTGCTTCTGAGCGTCGGTGGGTGGGATGTGGGTGGTGCAGGGGGACAGTGTGGGAGGAGGAAGCGGAACGAAGCGGGTGGAATGGCAGGAAAAGTTCAGCAGCACTGCAGCGTTGTTTGGAACGGAAATTTTCACTGGCAGGGCTCTGGGTGCCGATTTCACGTGTGTAAGCGCAGACCGCAAGAAAGAGGCTTTACAAAGAGGAAAAAAAAATCAGCAGCAGTTACCTACTCATTAACACTGAATGTGAATTCCCACTCAGAGGGACAAAGTGGGCCGAGACGGTTTCAAAATACAGGTCTTCACACCGGAGGGCTCTTCTCACACGGAGCGACAAATTAGCGGGTTTGCGCCGCATCCTTTGCCCTGGCTTATTTGGAAAGGTGATCCCGGTGACCTTTCGGGAGGTATCTGCGTTTTGCAATGGGTGGAAGCTGCAGCTGTTGCAAGCTGTTGAGCTGTCTCCGTGCAGAGAAGGAAGCGCTTCCAACTGCGCCCTGTGGAGCGAGGAATTCCTGGTGCTATCCCTTGTTTTTCGTCGGCTCTGTCTCCCTGGTCTTGCTGATGTGCAATACAGAAGAGCAAACTGCTTGCTGGTTTAGGAGTTGCTCTGGTGCTGGACAGGGCAGCTGCTGGAGGAGGTTTTGTAGGTGCCTTGGCTTTTACTTAAGGCGATCTCAAATGAAATGTCTTTCAAGTCAGGAATCCATTTAAGTGTTCTTTCTCAATTAGTTAACTAGCCTGAATAAACAAGCAGAGGTGATGAGTAGGCCCGCCCCTTGCTCACATTCTAATCATATTTGTGCTCGTTGGTAGTATTTTGAAAGACATTCCTCTCCAATTGGCCTCATTAGGCTTTCTCAAGCTTTGTCAGTGTCTCTTGCTGAGCGTGAGGAGTGGGAGCTCGCGGTGCCTCAGCTGTAACTGACATTAGTCATATCTGTAGGTGCAGAGACTGTGACGGCTCACTCAACCTGGCTGTGGAGATAGGCATCTTGATGGATCGTTATTCCCTGGTAATTAAGTTAAACGACACCAGGAGCCGACTCCCAGGCATGCCCAGTGCCTTGTGGGTGCATGAACCACCGCTGCATCCCCCCTGGATCCCGCTGGGGCTGCGCGCCCCGTTCGCAGCATCCGTGTGCTGGGTGCTCCTGCCTGGGTCCGAGCGGCCACGTAAGACATGCTGTCATTCTTTGGCTTCCATCCCTGTTCTGTCTCACTTTCCAGGTACGAAAAGCTGAAGGTTAATTGGCTGAAAAACTGTTTCTTGTTTTTTATGTTGTAGACAGACTTTGCTGCTGTTTATTGTCATCAGTTCGATAGCGCTCAGGTCTTTGAAGTGCAAATTGCTGACACGGGGAGGGAGAAATCTGACAGCATTTACCCAGGGAGTTCAGAAGGTTCAGACACGGGGTTTTTCCTGGGTTTCCTAATTAGAAGCCCTATTTCTCTTACTGAACTTCAGCAAAATAGTTTGCAGTTGGAAGTCACAGGAGGAAGGGATGCATGTGTCAGTAATGAAGCTGTTTTAAAAATAGGATCGGGTGCTACATAAACTACTTACCCTTCTGGAAATCATTTTTTCAGTCTTAAATACAGTGCTTGACGATTTTAATCACTCCTGAGCTATTAGCTAATTAAACGCTCGCTCAGCGCCCTTGGGGAAGGCGCGGTGGTGTCACTGCGGGGCAGGTGAGCCCGGCTGCTGGAGGCGGCTCAAGGTCAGGGCTGCGTGTGCTGAGGTTACCTCAGTGCCTTGGTAAATAGCATGGCTAAAACGCCTTTCAAGTAGTTGCGTTGAAATTCCCTCACTGATTCGCTCAAGGGAGGAGAAGTGTAACTGCAGCGACGTGATTTGTTGCGACTCACAGCTCCGGTAGCGCTGCGTGAGGTTCTTCAACAGAATTGTTGGTGCTGCGGAGAAAAATGTCCAAAGGATTTGTTTAAATACGCCACAAGAGCTCTTTGCCTGGAGACAGCGTGCTTTGTGACACTGTAAGCCTCTGGTGCTCCGACCCAAGTCCTGATCTCCCACGCCAAGGTCTGCTGAGGGCTGTTGTTGTTTTAAGCGGCGCTGTTAGGGGCTCAGGTTGGTTTTGGAGCCGTTCCTTGGAGATGAGGCTCAGGCCGCTCTCCAGGTGCCGTGGGGTGTGTGTGTGTGTGTGTGGGGGGGGGGGACCCATCGCGGTGTCTGTCCAGAAGATTTCTGGGTGCTGTAAGCTGGGCTGCTCAGCTCTCAGTGTGCCAGGGCTACAGCAGGCTGTGCTGCGCTTCAAGGAGTCTGAGATTTGGTGGAATCCATGAGAAAGGTGTGAGAAATGGGCAAGAGCTGACCGTGTAAGGAGTCAGATGTTCCGTGTTCAGGTGGGCTCTTCCAGCTGGGGTGAGACCCAGCCCCACAGTCACTGCACCAATAAAGCATCCCAGGATTCCTCTCTGAAATCTGTGTTTGAGTCACTCAGAGGAAGAACTGCTTTGAGATTGAGGGAGGTTATTGAAAACATCTTTGTTCTTGCCTCTGGCAATCTAATTAATGCATTTTTTTGGCATTGAAAGCTGTTCTTTAAGGAAATAATTGCTGTTCTTTGGGTGATTTTTGACTTTGTGCCGGTGAAAAAGGTAATTTAGTCGTCCTTAATTTGACTGTTTTGAAGTGAGGGTCTCATTAAAATGCTGAGCGCTCCGGAGGTTCGGGGTGGGAGCTGCCAGGCCTGTGTGCTGCTCGTGGTGCTCCCCGGGCCGTGCTGCTCTGCCCTCTCCCTTCGTGTCGCTGTGCTGGGCGCAGCTCCGCGTGGCGTTCAGCTGATGGCCGCTGTCTTTAAAAGAAGCGTCGCAGTGATTCTTTGGCCTCACGCTTTTACTTCTCTCATTTCTTTTGAGTCTAAGGGTCTGTTTCGGTATTCCAAAATAGCTGATGCCATTAGGTAAAGTTTTTCTGCGCAGCAAAGCTGTTTTCCCTCTCTGAGCACGAACACGCGGTGCTCGGCGTCGTCTTTGCGCCCCGGGAGGTGATGCAGCTCCTTTGTTGCGACGCCTTTGGATGTGACACGTTACTGACCTACTTAGGTCTGCTGGAGAGCGTCACCAGATGCAGGAGGGGTTGTCTTGCGAAACGGCAGGAAGTGAGACGTGGAGCTGCCGGCTGAGGTTAAACTTCAACCTGCTGTGATGTCACAGGGGGAGCTCCTGCCGGCCCCTCCCCGGCTGCCCGGGAACAGCCGAGGCCTCGCTCACCTGCGGCAGCGGGCGCTGCTCTGCCTGGTGCTGGCTCAGCCCCGGCTCTCCCCGTAGTGCCAGTGTCGGTTTGCTCCATTTCCATTCCCCTAAAGGCTGTGGTAGAACTGTGCCGGTGCGGCTCTCCTTGCTGTTGCTAAAGCAGCTGTGCTTTGAATCCTCCGTGTTAAGGTTGGGAGCTGCTGCCTGAATGCCCCGGGCTGTACGCACGGGTAGGACTGCGCATAACTGGAAGTTGTCACTGTTAAATGAGCCCTTGGTTGCTTTGAAGGTGACGGATTCTAGGGGTGTACCTACTGCTGCGGGGAGGTCGGTGGTGCGAGGCTGGAGGTACTTCAGTGCTAGCAGCAGCTCAGACACGTGGCAGTTACGCCCTGCTTTCTCCTTTCATTCCAAAAACGAAGCCGCAGCGCAGTTCCTAACACGTGCTTCGTTAACAGTGTGGAGCAGCGAGCTGGGAAGGAGCGCTCGCTGAGGCTGCCACCACATCAGTGATTACAGCCAGGACTGGGGAGCATCAGGAACAGCAGCTGCTGCTTCTGCCTCCGTGGCTGCGTGTCTGCTCCTGTTTCAGTGCGTGGCCCTGGGACCTCGGTGACCGCTGGTTTCGCTTGGAAGTTTTTGGTTTCCCACCATCGCGAGCGCTCTGAACGTAATGACGTACAAAAATGTTAATTCCCGTTTGCTTTCTGCTCGTTATTACCTTGCTTGCTAAAGGTGGCAGTCACTGGGAACGTGTTTGTTTTGTTTTCCGGGCACTTTTAGTCATACTTGTTTTCATAAATACTTATAAATGGTACAAGCTTGATTCAGAGGTGCAGTTTGTTTGTGTAGGATTGGTCTGCTATTTTCTCTTATGAAATGTTTATGAGCATCAGACGCACGGAGACTTCTTCTGAACTGTTTATTTCTGGGGCTCTTAGGGCAGTGGTTGATCAAAGCCTAGCATTGCATTTGATCAGAATCCTCCAAAGGCGGGGAAGGAAAAAAGCGATGACGTTTGTGCCCGCTCGTCCCCACCCGTCCCGCTGCAAACGGTTTGAAGCTACGGCAGCGCGGGCTGCTTCTCGTGGGGAGCTGTCAATGCTCTAACACGGGGTTCTTCTTCTCTGCAGGTGTTCTGGTGGAAGATCCGTCGCACATTTATGGCGATTCTGAGCGTGAGGGCAGACTTCTGCCAGGCCCAGCACAGCGCCCTGGCTGACAAGTGAGCGCAGGGCCGTCGCGTGCCACACTTACTTTGCCTTGAGGACTCCGGACACAGCGAACACACTCAAATATATGGGATATCTCCTGCACTTTGGAAGCATATTCCTTTTACTGACTCTAGCAAAACGAAGCGTCAAGAAAACAAAGTGGAGAGAAAACCTGCCCTTACTTTTTTGCCTCACCAGTGCCTAAATGTAGAACAGGCTGCCTAGTCTTGCACATAGAGTTTTGGAGTCTGAAGGATACCACCTGCAGTAATCGAGGCCGAAGCTGAATTCACGTGGATTCTGAAGCCAACCTGCTTTTCTAGAAGCGAAACCTTTAAGGAACGAACACGTCAACGCAAGCTCTGATCGATCCCAGCCATTTTAGTGGTCTTTTAATGTTTTCTGCTGTGAAACGTTTCCAAAGTTATTGATTTTTTTTTCTTCTTCTTTTTTTTTTTAAAAAATTTTTTTGGCCCCTCACCCATTTTGTTTGCCATTATGAACCGTCCAGCCCCCGTGGAAATCAGCTACGACGGGATGCGTTTCCTCATCACTCACAACCCAACCAACGCGACCCTCAGCAGGTTCATAGAGGTAAGGCATTCCCCCAGCACCATCCCTCCTCCCTGACCTGCTCCTGGTTTCTGTAGCACTGGGCAGTACAGAAGTACTGTGCTGTACTCGCACCTCTTGTTCACAGCTGTGCTCTACGTTACTTGCAGGCATTTTTTCCTTTGTATTATAATTTGTGTTCTCTTGACAGTAGGAGAAGAGAACTCACACGAGTGCACGATTTGGAAAAACGTGGTCAGTAATGGTGGGATTGGAGGAGCTTCCATTTTAGAATGCAAACCTGCACCCTGGCCATTGCTGTCCTGGCTCAGAAAGGACTGCATGTTCTGTGACTCTAAACGTTATTTTTCATTAAATAATGCATTGCTTCTAATATATTGCTGATCTTTCAGCTTTTAAAGTCGTAGTTGATGGAATTATAACGGGTTTATGATCTTTCTTGTCCCTAAAATAGGACCCAGCGCAGTACTTACACAGGTGTCTTGGTTTACGGGGTGTTTTCTCCAAACCCTTCCAGTCCCAGGGTTGTCAGGTATTTCAGGTACCAGAATTTATCCCTGAAAAGCGGCATCTGCCTGGGCCCAGCTACGGGAAGAGCTGGTTTTGATGGACGGTGGATCAGGCCGTTATTGACACAGAAGTCAGAAATAATACAGAATTTAATACTCAGTTATACCACCTGTTAATTTTCCAGATAACTGGAAAAACAGCGGAGCAGCGTGTTTCTGCAGCCTAGTTTGCTCCAAATCTGCCGTATCTTTGTGCCCTTTGTAGCTGGGGGACTTCTACCTTGCATGCACAGGTCACTTTCATTCCGGAGAGGTCCTGCCGTCGGGTGCTGATGTCTGACTGCAGCTATTGGCAGGCTTCCATCACTGAGCAGCGTGCTCTTCACCATGATATTAGATAGCTCACTCAGATATTAGTGGTTAATCGTGTCTGAGTGCCACGTTTTTGGGGTCTTATTATTGTGGGTTGCCTTCGTTCATCAGGAGGCTTGTGTTTGGAACAGATATTATTGCTGATGGTTCAAAGTTAAAGGGGCTCGGTCCAAACACGAGAGGAAATTCTGCTTGCTGTGTGAGCCTTCAAAGTGAACTGGAACAGCGTTTGTTTGATCTTCCCATTATTTATCTAGCACAGTGTGCTACTGCCAGTGCGTTACAAGGGAGCTGGAGCATGGTGGTGTGTTCTGCTCCTCCCTGCCCGAAAATGTCAGCGCTGGCTGCAGCCAGCAGTCCCGGCCTTCTATTTAAAGAGAGAAAGAAGCTGCGTGGAGATAAGCAGCTATTTTAATTCTGCTCTTATATGCGTTCTTTGTTTCCTCCCTGGTGTTCCCTGGAGCGAAATAATTCCGAGGTGTTTCACGCCTATTGCTGTCACTTGTGACCCTTGTCCTCCAGCAGCTCACGGCTGCTCCTTTCCGAGCTGGCCCTCGCTCCTTCGTTGTGCAGTCACCTTGGCTCTGTGCACGTGGTACCGCTGACTTGGTTGAAAATGTTTGGTTTTGTGGCCGTTGTTTCGTTCCTCCCCCTCCCCGTGCACTTATTTGTTTTTCCTTCTTCTTAAAGGAGCTGAAGAAGTACGGAGTGACAACCTTGGTGCGAGTCTGTGATGCCACTTACGATAAGGCTCCTATCGAAAAAGAAGGAATCCAAGTTCTAGTGAGTCTTGCCTTTTAAAACTGTCTAAGATCAAAAATCACTTGTAGATGAGAGGTGGGGGATAGCCATGGTGTTTTGGGAAGAGCTGACTGGCCAGAAGCTGTGTGATCCCCTGCACCATATAGAGCTGGCTTTGAGAAACTCCCCGTGCCTCTGAAATGTACTTGCTGATTCATTTCTACAGCTTCACTTGGAATAGAAGTGTCTATTCCTGGGTTTGTTGAGATATTTTGGGTTGCATTTTAGTGACTGGGTTGATACTAATCCAGTGTGAATTCGCAGAGTTTGTGGTCTGTTCAGCCTTGTGTTTCATACAGTTCAGCTCCGTCCTTTTCCCCTGATACAGCCCTTGGCTTTACTGTTGGCCTTCTCAGGATGAAGATAAAACTCCCTGCTCTCACACACTGGGACTGCTGCCTTATGAGACCACAGATGACACATTGAGAAGCTGCTTTTTGTGTAAGCACGAGGCTCCCACAGCTCGCTGGGGCAGGGTGCTGGTGGGGAGCACTGCCCTGCTCACCTCCGTGTGGGCCCTGAGCTGCTGCTCTCAGTGAGCATTGAGCAGTGGCTGTGACTGCATTGTCTGCCACTGCTCGGTGTTTAGGGCAGGATTTTTGAGCAGGTGTGTGCTCACACTGCGCTTACGGGCGGTATTTTTCCAGGCAACACTTCTGAATTCTTACAGGGCGTTAGATATAATCAGTTTATTTTACTGCAGTAACACTGTTGTGAGGCCAGAAATTGCATCTAACCTTCTTGCAGGTAGTGCTATTGGCCGTGCGTGCTGGTGTTCTGCTTTTTTGTTTTTAATGGCTCAGTTGGAGGAAAACCTTCACGGTTTTCCATTAGGACAAAAACTTGTGCCCTGGCACAGCTGCAAAAGCTGGAAGCTCCGCATACAGGTCAGTCAGGTTTCTTGGCTCCAGGTCCTAGTGCGCGTTTACTCCAGTTCCAGGCAGCCACGTGTGCCTGTGTTGTTGGAAACATGGGCCGCTCAGGATCCAGTGGAGTAGCAGTTCTGCTCACTCTACAGCTGCCTTGGACTTAGGCAGCGCTGTGCGTTCGTGCGCTCCAGCTGTGAGACTCCTGGGCTTGCCAGAGAATGGAAGGATTAAAGTCATGGTGTGTAAGCCATCAGAGCCCTGCCTTGAGCTGGGGCTTAAGTGTTTGTGTTCCTGTGGGAGAGCAGGGATCCGTGTTCCTCCTTAGGGCCGTTCCCCTGCTGCCCTTGGCCCCTGCACTCAGGGTGAAGCCCACTTCCCCGCCGCTCTGTGCCCGGGCAGCTCTGGAGCTTGTGCTTCTGAGATGGGCAGGGGATTGTGGTTCTCAAGAAATCAAAACAAAAAACCAACGTGGTTGCTAGGTTTGAACTGAAAGCCATTTTTTGAGGAAGCTTTTCGAAAACTGGAAATGGTGTTTCCACCAGTTCTGCTAAGCATAGTTCTCTTGAAGAGCCTTTCACTTGGAGTAACACATGCAGAGTCATGTGCCTGTGCACGTTTGCCTTCCCACGTTCAGTACGTCGCAGCTCTTCTGAGTGCTCCACTGCTGCAGGAGGCAAAAGGGGAGAGCGTAAATGCAGCAGGCATCTGTTGTGTGCAGCAGGAGGCCATGGGAAGGTTTGCTGCCGGTGTTGTCGCTGATCCTGATGATCCCAGTCATGAGGTCGTGTTAGTAATTCGCCGTGCTGCAGTGGTGTTTGGGTATGTGAGATAAGTTTAGCTGGCTGCTGACATGGCCACCTCCTGCTTTTCCTTCCTATTAACGTGTGCTTCTCCAAAGCTGAGTCCTGTTGGTGTTCAGAAGCAGCGCTGAATTACCAACAGGCTGAAAAAATAACACATCGCTGCTGAGAGCTCATGCACTCGTAAAAATAACACAGATTAAAAACAGAGCCCGAGAGAGATTAGAGTCTATTTTAAAACTGTTGAGGTCGGAAGCACAATGGAACCCCAGAAAATGAGAGCATTTCAGCAAAGCCTGCTCTCGTGCCATGGTACAGTGCAGTGTGCGGGCAGGAGGGGTGCAGCAGATCGACGCTTTGGCAGATGGCATAGTGAGAAACTAGAGAATTAGAGGCTCCGTGTTTGGCATAGTACTATTGCACGCACGTGTTTGTCAACAGAGATTAGATCCAAGAGGCAGGAGGCGGGGATGGGTTTAGTTCCTGTGGGTTTTGGTGTGACTCTTACAGTTAGATTCATGAGTGAGGTCTCATAATGGAGAAGTGTTACGTCAAGAAAAGCTTGTTGTTGTTGTTTTTCTCCTGGAAGTGTTCTTACTGAGTAGCAACCAACAGCTGCCACAGTTTGCTTCATCTTCAGGATCTAGGGCACGTTCTGTTGTTGTGCTCTGCCAGTCCTTGACTGACTGCACCTGGAGCAGAATTCTGAGCACTCCAGAAATGCTCTCGGGGCTGGGGCTCCTGCCCGGCTGCTGCACACTGCAGGGCTGCTCTCAGAGGTGGGAAGGTGCCGTGCCAGTGGCACCGTATTGTCCCGTTCTGGGAGCATTTGAGGAAGGGGATCTTTGTCACTTCAGTCCTGCTGCAGCTCCTCAGGTATCTCCGTTCTGCCCTGGCAGTCCTGTGGATGCAGCAGGCTGACGGGCCCGGTGCTGTGCTGCTGAGCAGGGCTGCTCCGGATGAAGGGTGACGAAAACGGCCCCGCTGTGCCCATCTTCCTTCCCAGCTGCTGCAGGGTGGCACAGACGAGCTGCGTTTTCTGTTTGTGCAAACCCGGTGCATCATCCTGGTTACTAATGATTGTTTTGGTCACGGAGCCTAGCAATTTGTTTTCTGTGCTGACTGACAGGAATTGAAAGGATTGCTGGCAGAACTCATAATTAGCAGAGAAAAAACTAGCAGAACTTTGTTGCTATTACTCCTGTGGTCCCAGAATCATTTGTGTTTCTCATGCTGGGCAGCGTCCCTTCAGTGCTCATTTGATGTTGGTGCTGTGCTGTTACTGCGAAGGCGATGCTCTGCGAGGAAACCAGGGCTGTCATTCATTCAGACCAGCACAAGATGCGTGCAGGCGTGAGAATGAACACGTAAAAAGAAAAAAAGCCAAATAATAACATCCCGTATTTGGTCTGCAGGAAAGGATTTCAGTTCAGCCCAGCACTAGTGACATGTAGATGCTGTTCTCTGCAGCCAGTGTCAAAAGGAAGCACCTTGCAGTGGGCAGCGCCTCGTCTCTTGGCTGCCTTGGGGTGAACAAGATTTACTTTTCTTGTTTCCGTAACCTTTTATTTTGCCATGCTGTCCCAGGTATTTTTATTTCACTGCTTCCGAGGTAAGGGGGTTTGCAGCACTCCTCAGACTTTCATCTTTCAGAATCCATCACAAATGAAGCTATTGCAGTAACTTGAAGCTGCTGTTTTTGTTGCTCTAAGAGGCAGAGCTGCTCCTCGCGGCTTCTCATCGCTCGCTGTCTGTGAGCTGCTCCTGGCCTGAGATCCTGGGTGCTGCACAGCTGTGTCTGCTCTTCAGGAGGTATTAGGGTAGCAATAAGTACATTTCAAGCCGAAGAACATTTTTTAAACCTCCCCTTGTGCGTGTTCAGTTTCTCCATGTTCTCGCAGGCTTCAGAGAACGTGTCTCGACGTTAACCTGTTCTTAAGACACTACATGAAAAGCTCGGTTCTGACCAATGAGGAAGAAGACGGCTCCTTTCAGAGCCATTTCCTTTCCATCTGGAGAGTCCTTTGAATAATATGAAGCTCTGGTTATGAGCCTCTTTTGTAAGATTGCCTCGCGGTCTGCTCGTGAAAGTGCCAAACAACTGCAGAGTCTGACGTTCCCCTGCAGCCAGGAGTGCTCTTCTCCCAGCACCGCCTGGCTGGGAAGGTGACGGCGCGTGGTGCGCTGCTTGTCTCCGAGTGCGGGACGTGTAGTGCTCCGCTGAGCGCGGGTTCCAGGAGGAGCTGTGACCTCGAGATGATGGGAAGCTTCTCGTGTGCGGTTTTGATACGCAGCCACGTTGATGACATTAAGTGTGGCCTAGATGGTGTCAACGCTGGCAACTCCTTTTATGGACAGAGGTGAAATTTTACGTGCTGCTTAGCCGTCGCCTTTGCCCTTCTCTGAGCGCTTCTTTTTTTCTACTTGTGAAATGTTTTTTTTTTTTCTTCCTGATTTGAAAATACCTGGGCAGCTTTAAGCCTTGCTCGTGGGACGCTGTAGCAGGTGGGCAGGCTGGTGCACAGCAGCTGCTGTGGGGAACCTCGTCCTCGGAACAGAGCCTGCAGTACAAATAGCATTATGAGAGGTTGACACAAGCACAGGCAAAAGTCTCCGGAGTTCTCATCTTTCAAATATTTATTTGAAATGCCCATTGATTTTCACACATGTATAATATAGCGAGATTTCAAAGGCAGCAATTTTTCTAAAAATTCTATACTACGAGGAAGTTGATGTAGGGTTTTATTGAAACTCTATTGAAAAGTCTAATTAGTGGTGCATTATGATATTGACCAGCAAAGTTCTAACTAGAAAAATACCCACAGAACTGTTAGTGTGATATGGAGTACTCTCCTTCCCCTGTTATTGTTACCTTGCTGCTAACCACATATTGAAAGCTGAGTGCATCTGCTTCAGGAGCATCTGGAGCTAACTCTTCTTGCCTTGCAGGACTGGCCGTTCGATGACGGAGCACCGCCCCCCAGTCAGATCGTTGAGGACTGGCTAAACCTGTTGAAAACCAAATTTCGTGAAGAGAGTGGATGCTGTGTCGCTGTTCACTGTGTTGCAGGGTTGGGAAGGTCAGTGTTCTATAGCAGCGCCTTAGACCTCAGCTGTAGCCAGTTGCTGTATCTGTATTTTTAAAGTGACTTCGGAGATTTCGGATTGTGCTCTGTGCAGAGCGAGCTGCTCTGTTTATGCGTGTGCAAGATGGCAGTGATAGTGAGTGTCCTCCTGAAGCCCTGTTTTGTTTAGCTGTGAGTACAAGCTGTCCAGTTGCTGGCACCTGTTTAATCCTTCCCTGCCGTCGGGGTGCCTGCTGCCGCTGGGTGTGCTTAGCAGAGTGAAATCAGCCCAGGAGCAAGTCAGTGTGCACTGTGACTTCAGCTCCTTTGAGAAGCCGCTCTTTGCACTTAACTGATACCCAAAATTAGGATCCCAAAGTAGAAAGCTTCGTTTTATTGCTGCTGGAACACCCAGCTACTTGTTCTGCATATATTAGATTCATCTCTAGGAATCATCCTTTTAATGCTTCCTGCATCTCTCTCGTGTACAGCTAAACCTGCAGTGCTGTAAGAAGCAAAGCTCGTCCAAGAGATATTGCAGACTTCTTTTAGCAAACTAGAAAATTAGGTTACAGTGAAATGAGAGAGCATAAAAACGTAAAATTATTGTTTTGTGCCCCAAACGCTTGAGGAGCTGTGGATTTCTGTGTGCACTCTGCCAACAGGGCTATCTAAAAGAAGTCCTACATTAGTTACTCAGCAGGCAAGTGTCTTTCTGTAGATAACGTGCAAAGAGAAGATGTTTAAGCTATTTGCTTATGGGTAAATTTGATGTGTTTGGAGGGACTCAATGTATTGTTTCTTCGGATATTCCTTACGTACTGATTTCTCCTTCAGGGCTCCTGTCCTGGTTGCACTTGCTCTCCTTGAATGTGGAATGAAGTACGAAGATGCAGTTCAGTTTATAAGGCAGTAAGTTGAACTTCCTCTTCTCCAAGAAAGTTCTCAGTTAATGTTGTATTTGGACAACGTGCATCTCCAGCAAAGTTTATTCAATTTCTGACTCGTTTTCTTGTTATGAACTAACAGGAACAGGTGTGACTTTGACGTGATTGCTGAGGCTTTGGCCCTTTCTATTTAAAGATGAGGTTTAAAAAATGATGTCCCCCCAGCTCTTTTTTTTTTTCTTTTTTATTTATTTTAAATCTTGCCTTTAATATTAAGCCATTATACCAAGACCCCAGCGCTTATGAAGCTGTGAGGGGTTGGAAACACCGTGATTGGAGCAGGGCCTGGACTGACTGCTCCTTGCTCAAAAAAATGGGGGTGGGTTTGTGCCCCCAGGCAGCACGATTTTCCCAGCGAGTGAGTGAGTGCCGGCCCTCCTGCAGGTGCTGTGCACGAGTGTAGCATCCACTCAAGAAATGTCAGCAGCCACCTTATCTGGAAAATAGCAAAACTGGTAAAGGATGAGCCTGCAGAGCTCTGCTGGCTTACTGATAACATCGGATCTTGAAATGAAGCCCAGCGGGTATGATGATGTTGAATGAGCTTTGCCCAGAAAGCAATTTGTCTCTTTATGGATTCCCAGGGTCTTTGGTTATCTTCGTAAACTATATTGCTGTCAACAGATTTTTCTGAACTTTGCCCTTTCTTAAATTCCTTTTTTTCCTCTTCCTAGATACAGTGCCTTTCACACTGAGGAGTTCTTTTCTGAGCATCTCTTACATATTTCTATCTGGCTGTCACGGGCTTGCCTAGCTAATAGAAGTAGCACATGGATCTGCAGGGAAGGGGTGACCTTGTGGTGCTCAGTGACTGCTGCTGATGGAAATAAACTCTCCCAGTGCAAGAAAATATCCTGAAACTTGCTAACAGCATTTTGATTTTAATATTGGCACATAGGTAATGAGCTGCATGCGCTGGTCTAGCTCCTTTCCTCGGATTGCCCATGGAGACACGGCTTAGCCCAGACACTGTTTTGTGGATACAGAAAAGCTTTGAAATATATGAATTGGAGTACATAGGTATCTGTCAGAGTGACTGAAGCAGTACTTTTGCCATTGATATCAGCCTTCGTTCTGTTTGTTTTAGGAAAAGGAGGGGAGCTTTCAATTCCAAACAGCTGCTTTACCTTGAGAAATACCGACCTAAGATGCGATTACGCTTCAAAGATGCCAACAGTCACTGCTGTGTTCAATAGAAAATCTCAGATGAAGATGGCACTGTTTTCTGGACTCTTGGCACCTGGAAATGTGAATCTGGAATCAAACTGCGTCATCTAATGAGCGGTGGAGTTAGTGCTCCTCAACCTCTGTCCTAATGATGGTGATGATTGGAAAAAATAAAATAAAAAAATTAAGAGAAACATTTCAGTGAAGGATTATTTTCTCCTTAAGCTGCAGTTTGAACATCTGCAAGGAGAAAATCAGTTTCCGAACCCTCTGTATTTTTAACTTTTTAAGAAAAGAAATAAAGTAAATTTTATGTCTAAGGAAAACCAGCAGAGCATTGGCTTGTGCAGAAACTGTTTTCTTGATCTGAGGGAAGTACCCCACAGGTAGGGCCTGGTGCATGGGTTCCAGCAGGACTCTTCTAAGCAGAGTTGCCTTCCTTTAGACAGGAGAAGCCTTTCCCTGCCGGCCTTCAGCCTCACCTGGCTGCCCTGGGGGCTGCGTGCTGGTTGTGCTGGGTGTCTGCAGCTGGGAGCAGCTTCCTGGGCTCCGCTGCCGGGCGCCGGTGGTGAATCTCCTGAAGGCCTCTTCCGACTGGTGGGAGATTGTGAATTTGTGCGTGTGTGTGTCTAAATCTTCTCCAGTGAATTTGGCTGAGGTGTTAACTGTCTTCCTGTTGTTAGATTAAAAAAATCTATCCTGGCAGAAGGCCGGTGGTCAGAAGTGTGGTAGGTGAGCAAGGGGCGATTTCGACAAGGAGTGAAGTTTAACTCACCCGTCACGAGGAAGGGGAGGAGGCTGTGTGCTGCTGCCGGGTTCTCTGCCCTGCTGAGCACTGTCATTCAGGACTTGTGGGGAGGGTCTCGTTTGTGCTGTAGATGAGCTGTGAGGATGGTATGCACACGGAAGCGTCCACGAAGAAATGCCGAGCACGGGGATTTTCCCAGACTAGCCCTCGTGTACAGTTCAGTTTAACCACGGATTGCCTTGTTATTTTTTTATTAGGCTCTTTTGGAGGGAGTATCCCTAGTTACACAGCAACATGCCCATCACGCATTTACCATTGGCAGACCATGAACGCGCTGATTTTGGAGTGTGGACTGGCACCACGTTCTCTGTAAGGCCATGGATGATGTCTGAGTTAATCAAGGCAAGTCATTTTACAGACTGAAGCGTGGTTTCATCCAGGCTACTTCTACCAGACATCCGTTAACTTAGTGCCCTGCCCCAGCAGGGACGCCGTGCTTTCACCTTGACGTTGTCTGTAGCATTCAGCAACTAAAGGCTGAGGATCACGCTCTCCTGGGGTATTTTACCGTGGAGCACCAAAGGCTTTTGTTTGTCTGTGCCTGTAATTGGCGTAGACTGGTACCCATCTTCTACCAATACCTCAGCTGCTGGCTAAATGAACTGCCTTCCCAGCACCTGTTCGAGAGTTCTGTTCTTCATTTGCAGCTTAACTGCGCAAATATTTTCGGAAAACAAGTGATGGACTTTTAGAGTTCTGTTCCTCAAAGGGATTTATAAATCTGACAAAGAATAATGGTACTTGTCAAGCCCCTCCTTTTACAGATGTGCCAAGAGACCTTTTTTGAGGTCTGTGGCTGAAAGCTGCCCTCCACAGAGCACAGTCCGTGCCTGTCTCAAGCTGTGTGGTTGTGCTGAGCTCCTTCCTCCCTTCAAGCTGTGTAATGGTTCTGATTTCTTTAATAGGCAAGAGGCACAAAAGTGTTTGTGATGTCACTGCCTGCAGTGGGGGAACAACGTATCTGGTCACGTTTGGGGCTGTGTGGAAGGTAGAGCATGCTGGAAGTATCTGACTCTGGCTTTTGCCTTCCCCTCGCGAGCGAGAAGCCAATGCTGTAACTGTCTCTGCAAATGAAAATTGGTGTTTTTGGTACAATGGAATACTGGACAAGTGTCACAAGTTTGGCTGGAGGGGAAGGTGTTGAGCTGGATTAGTAACGAGAACCCGAGCCCTTCCGAAGAACAATAAAATTATATATATTTGACATGCTGTATGTATAACTTTGCATTCTTCCCCTTAGTTTTTACTCTGATTTATAATGTACTAATTATCATATACTATGACTCTGCAGCCTTAACTGAGGGAAAAATACCGAGAAGTGCAAGCTGTCGTACAGTGTAGCCACAGATGAATGAGGGAACGTAATTGTGTCCAGTGTCCAGCAGGCACCGTATTTGGTTCAGCACTTGAACGTAGTGCAATAAAGTTCTTGCAGTAAAACGTCTCTTCCCTCTGGCTCTTAATAAATTTATTGCAGGTCATTAACATTAAATGCTCTTCTCTGGTCTCATCTGTAAAGGCCTGCAGACAGGTTTGCCCATGCCCCACGTATTCCTGCTCCTCGATCAGTATGACGTGGCTTGAACTTGCTGCTGGCTTTGTAGCTATTGGGATATGCTGCTCTGCCTTGGAGAAGAGGGAGCAGTACTGCAGAAGACAACTGTTTTCTTTCCTCCAAATAACTTGCTTTAAAAGCTGTAAGCTTCATAATCATCTCTGGTAGCGCGCCTAAGAACTGTCAGAGATTTTTGGTGCAAAGCTTTCTGTTGTGCCCTGGACGAAGCCGGACGCGGCGCTGCCTGGCAGTGTTTGGGTCGGGGCATTGTGCTGGGCTGAGGAGGAGCGAGTTTCCAGCCCTGTATCGCGGCCGGTTCCCGTTCTGCAGCAGAGCAGTGCCACCCAGCTGAAATGCGTTATTTATTGAGATGACGTTAAGGTGCTATTTTCTGGCTTCGTAGATATCGATGCAATCAGCTCTGCTTTGCTGCCATCAAAGAAATGTGTTACTAGCAGATAGCTATCGCGTTCCTAGGATTTATCAGATCTTCCCACCGGTGTACTGGGACACGTTGTTGGTCCCTGTTGGCAGGGAGGTAACGAAGCGCTTTGACCACGGGGCTGAAAGCAGCGGCTGTCAGGTTGTGCCCCCTCTTCCAGTGAGGATGGCTTTGTGCAGCGTGCTGGGGTTTTGTTCCTCTGGGATCTCTTTAACACCAGGCTCTCGCTTTGTTTTGTCAAGTTCTTACCTTTTCGGTTACTGTGCACTAAAGGAACATTGTGCTAACCAGGGGCTCGTCAGTATGAAAGTACCGTAAGCTTCACTGCGATGGAGGAATTTCTATACGATGGGAGCTGCTCGTTTCTCTTGGTAATTCTTTCCTGTCCGGGTAACTTCTTTACTGAGATGTCCTTGTAAGGGGGGATAGCTCTCACCCCCGTGCCTGTTCATACAGGTGAAGGTGATCCTTCTGGAGCAGCAAAGAATAAGCAGATGTGGAGTGACTGGAGCTTTTCATTCGGGGCTGTCCAAGAGCTGTGGGAACACTGTTTTCCCGTATTAAATATTTGTGATCCCTGTTTTGAAAACAAACAAGCAAAAACCCCACCCCAAAACAAAGGCACGGAGCTAAATCCTAGGACCTTCCTTGTTCTGTGTGCCTGCTTCACCAGAACTTAAATCGCAGCCGTCAATGAATGAAGTGACATGGGTGAACTCCCCATTGCTTTTCACGCTGGGTACTTTGTCTGGATAGCGCTGCTGGGACAAAGCAAAGGAAGCTGTCTCGCAAAGCCGCTGCTCACGGGGCAGTTGGTGCAGATGCTGAACGCTGCCTGCACTCTGCCTGGGGGCACGGAGCAGGGCCTGGTTCGGGGTGGTACCGGGTGACCCGAGCATCCAGCGTGTGGGGCAGGCGTGGGGCTTGTTCCCTGGAGAGATGGCTGTGGGTGAGGCACGGAGCTCGAGGGGCCTTGTTTGGGCAGTGGCTGCAGCCCTACTGGCAGGGTAGCGAGAATTTGAGGTGGCTGTGACTGTGCCCTTTCTTACAAGGCTTAACTTTGTAGATGGACACAAATGAGGGACACCGAGAGCCAACACCAGAAGAAAATCCCTGATGCAAACCTGTGGAGGAATTAGAAGAGCTCCAGGGAGAAAAGAAACAGGTAAGAAGTTGCTTCTTCTCTGCCTGGTGAGGGAAACCAAAGGCACTGAGCAATGCCATGACTCCTTTAGGGCTGTGTGGGGAGTTGATGGCGGGGACGAGGTGTGTCCCCAGCCATCGTCCTGTGGTTCTTGGTGCCACTTTGGTGGGGAGACTTTGCTGAACACTGGGGCTGGAGCCCTTCTTTGAAAGACTTGTCCCCATGCTGAGCACCCTGCAGGGACACACGTGCAGGAGGGGGTGGTGCTGGGAGCTGCGCTGCTGGCGGCTGCAGTGCTCTGCAGAGCAGGGAGCACAGCGTGGTGCCCTGCCTGGCACTGTGCTCAGGAGGCCCTTGCGTTGTCTTTGGCAAGGCCGGTGTGCCGAGCTGCTGACCTTCCTGGGCTGCTGCTTTGTCTCTGGTTTGTGTTGTCCTTGCTGTCCAGAAGGCTTGCTGTGTGGCGCGGTCCTGCTGAGCTGGTTATTCCAGCTGACCAGCCTTGGTGCTTTGGGTACCTTTTGCTGCAGTAATTCTCCATGCAGCCTGAGTCTTGTGCCACTTTGTTTGTGATTTATTGCCATTTCAAATTTCAATTTACAGCAGTAGAAGGGGAGAGGACACTCTTGCGTGAAATATAAACAGCTTTAGGGCCGAAAGAAGAAAATTTTCCTAGAGAAAAGGACAGGAAAACCCATCGGGCTGGTGCTGAGCGGGGCTGGGGGAGATGTTCGTGCAGCACTTGTGGGCTTCTGACCTCGCTGCTGCCTGCGAGCTCAGGTAGAATAGCAAAGTGCTGGGAGAGCAGCAGCCTCCTGCTTTTTTGAGAATGACGCAGGGATCGATATGTTCCTGCAGAACACTTCAATCCCATCCTTGCGGCGTTTGGCAGGGAGGGGAGCATCTGTTTTGCTGGAAGATATTTCAGTAGTCCTGACACGTGCTTTTGTGTTGCTCGGGGGCAGCAAGGCAGTCGTGGGGCTCCTGCTGTCAGCTCGGGTGCAGGGGAGCTGGGGTGCAGATTTCTGGGCTGCCTGGAGGGTTGGAGCAGTCAGCTGCAGCGTGCTGCGTGGCAGGGCACCCTCTGTGTGACCGGGGTTGGGCTGCTGGGGTGTGCGTGCTGTAGGTTTCTTCCCTTCTCTCCTGCTCAGGCATTGAGAACAAAGTGACTGGCAGTGAAATGTGGTCAGGCTAAGAGGGAGAAAAACCTGGAGGAAGAGCTGCAGAATGCACTTAGAATTAATTGCAGCGTCTCTTCACAGCTGTTACTGAGCTGCTCCACTGCCCTGTCTGTTTGCACTGCTTGGGACAGGGACCTGATGGGAGCTTCTTTGTGTGATGCTCATTCATATTCGTGGTATCTTTGCAACCGGGATTCCGAGTCAGGCCTCATCGTGCAGCCACAGAGCGGGGAAGGGAGGAAAAAAAAAAAAAAATTCCATTAAAAAAAAAATGTTGTCAAGGAAACTGCTTTCACAGTCCCACTCCGTGCAGCCAATAAGGCACAAAGAAAAGTCTCACCACGCAGAGCTGCGTGCAGCACGGGCTAGGCTCCACAAACGTAATTGAGACAGCAGGAATTCAGTGCTAACTACAAAGCCTTGTTTTGATTACCGTGTGGACTCCATCCCAACCTACTGTAGTTGTTCTTTGTGCCTCTGTTAATGAGCCAGCCTTGCTTTCCTTTCTGTAAAGCTAGCCAGAAATTTTAAGTAGGAGAGGGGTCAGGGGGAAGGTGTCAGAAATTACTGCAGGCTTGCTTTTGGTAGCAGTATTCTTCCTGCAAGGATAATTACTTAAAGCAAGACGAATGCTCTGCATTTCAGTTAACTCCTCTCCAGCCTACATTAAATCCATTACAGGATGCCTTGCGTCTGACATTTGCGTCTTTGTCCTTAATGATGACAGTAAATCTAAACACCCCAGGAGGGCTGAGGAGAGCTGCCAAGCCTCAGCGCGCTGCTGCTGCGCGGCGTAGCATCACCCCAGGGCTGTGACCGCCAGAGCTGCTCTGCTGGGAGCAGGGGGAGAGCTGCTGTCTCCCACACGCTCGCATCAGAGCTGGATGTGTGACGCTGATAACCCACGGCTGCTTCCTGGTTACTGGGTAATAGCACGGTCCCAGGTGAATCCTTCGTGCCTGCGAAGGTAATTTATCACGGGGTTCTCTCGTGTTTGTGTTCTGCTGAGCTGAACCCAAGTCTCCTGTTTATTTCAGGACCTCAGTAAGAATTCAAAGCAAGGTTGCCAAAGGGCGGCAGAATTAAACTGCTTGCCTTTGCTTGGATATGGCTTTAAGTGATGCTCACAGCGCTGAGTCTTCTAGTGAGAGCCGGGGTGGGAGGCAGTTCTGGGCAGCTGTTGAGCAAACAGCACTTGTGTGTCTCTGCCTTCTACCCTGTAGCTGTGCGAGAGCTGACGCAGCGCCCCAAAGTGCAGCCGTGCATGAAGCTGCTCCAGCTCTGAAGTCCCAACATCTCTGCAGTTCTGGGGCACTTCCCTCCTGTCCCCGTTGCTGCTGAGGGTCCTGCCTGAGCTCAGCTGTCTGCAGGGGGCCTGCTGCCCCCCCCCCCCCCCCATGAATTCTGTTCCTGTGCCCACACTGCGGTGCCAATGGGGCAAAGAGGGGCTTTGCTGTGGGCCTGGCTGCTGCCACTGCTAAACCAAGCAGGTCTCCAAGCCAGGGCTGCAGCATGGGAAGATGAAATGCCGCCTTTCCTCAGCTCTCATGTTTATGTATATGTACTGTATGCGCTGCCATTCCTCCACCTGTTTGATGATAATGCGTGTTTGGGATAGAGCAGCTGCTAAAGTGGCACGCGGGGCGGATCACATCAGCAGGTGACATTTTTCACTGGGTTTATCTTCGCCAACAAGCTGGGCCTGCAATAAAGTGGCTGCTCCTTCATTTACTGGAGGACAAAGCTGCCATTATTCAGGGGCAGAAGAAAGCGAAACCCCAGGAGATGAGCGGAGTGCGCGTGTGATATCCTGCCCGCCTGTGTGCAGGCATTAATGCGAGAGCTCAAGGTCAAAGGCTGCCCAGCTCGGAGAGGCAGGAGGGGCCTTCAGAAGGAGGAATGGTTTATTTCTTTGTCTCGTGGAGTCATGCATCAATTATCCATGGCGTCTGAAAGCCTGGGGAGGGAATAGATTTTCTGCTCTTTCAGGGAGCTTTGCGTGTGCCGCTCGTTTGCTGGGCAGCAGTTTCAAACCGCACTGCTCTGAGACAGGGGCCTGAATGCGGAGGCACGATGCAGCCCACGAGAGGGGAAACCTGAAGGGCAGCAGCTTTGATTTCGGTCTCGGGTGGTCCCGCTGTCTTTCATGAGGCAAATGGTGCTGATAATGTGAATTAGGGAAATCTGCTGTGCTCCGTTCTAGAGGGATTGCTGAGAAATTGAAGAAGAAATTACCAGTCCTGTGTGACAGAGCTGTGGCAGGCTTTAAATATCAGACCGGCTCCAGTCTCTGAGATTTAAAAAGCAATTTCCTTGTGCTTTTATGTTTAAAAAAACAAAACAAAACAAAACCTGCTCGTCCCTGCTGCTGGGTCGAATCGGGACAGGACAGCTGTCAGCCTCCTGCCACCCTGCTCCGAGAGGAGGGAGCTGGGTGCTGTGTGTGATGCTCCTGCTCCGCTGTGCAATAAACCCAGGGGAGAGCTGGCTCACGCCGCCCAGCAAAGCAGCGCTGCAAAACCCATTCGCAGCAGGAAGGCGCAGCTCCAGGAGCAGGAATGGAAACAGCATTCTGCTGAGCACAGCAGGTGCTGAGCATCATCTCAGCCTTCATCCCGAGGGGGATCCCGTGGTGTGGTGCTGTCCAGGAGCGCAGCTGTGCGGTGCAGGTGGACCTGGGCTGCACTGCAGGTGTTGCAGCCTGGCCGGGGCTCTGCGGGTGCAGGGCAGCGGCTGGGGGACGGCGGGGCCCCGAGGCAGCTCCATGGCTTTGTCAGGGATAACTCGTGAGTGTTTCCACCTCCAGATCAATTGCAGTCAGCTCTTTGTTTTGAGGAGAAAACATGTTCTGTTGTCTCAAGTCCTCAGCGGTGAGCTGATTAGAGGAAGCAGTTGTGCAGCATGAAAGGAATGCCTCTCAGCGAGACAGCGCGCGGGTTTGCTTTGCTGCCTGCACTCCGTGTGCACGCCGCTCGCCTCGCTCCACCAAGGCACGCTCCTTCCCTCCCTGCCCCGTCCAGCTCAGCGCCTGGAGCCCAGGTATCTGCAGTGCCCTCGCTGTCCTCCATCCAGCTGGCAAGTTTGGGCAAGGAGGATCAATAGAGATCAGCCTCCTAGTGAAGATGCAATAACACAGAAAGCAGCTGTGCTTGGAGTCGGCCTTTGAGGGCTTCTGCCTGCTGTCTGCTGGGCTTAATGCGGCAGGGAGCGTCTCCTAATTGATGGCAGCGCTACTGCTCCGGAGCGCCGATAGCAGATCAATACATGCTACAAATGGAGCAGGATTAAACCTGTTCCTGCTCAGGACCTCCCGCGACAAGTGGAAGGAGTGTGTCTGCAGGCTTGGAAAGTGATTTCCCAGCTGGGGAGTGCCCCTGCGCCGAGCTCCGAGTGCCATCCCATTACCGCGCTGCCGCCGTCGTGCCGTGTCTCCATGCTTCATAAAGCTTGTATCATAAACTCGAGTCTCCCTCGTGTCTGCTGTGTGGCTGCGGCAGGAAACAGATGAGAGCAGCTGTCGGAGCTGAAGGCTGAGGGAGTTCCTGCTCCGTGAAACCCAGCGCTGCTCTCCAGCGAGAAGAGGGCAATAAAGCGCCGGGGGGGGTCAGTTCAGTGCGTGTTCACATTCAGTGCCAGACAAAGGAGGGATTCCGGATGGATGCCTTGGCAGAAACCAGGCAGGAAATGATTCTTATTCCCTTGAGGAGGATGTTCCAAGGATAACACTGACGCCGAGGACAGCGACCTGTAGATCTTCGCTGGAACGTGTCCAATACGTGCAGCCCCCAGCGAGCTCTGGGGGTGTCCCCTCTCGGGATGGCTGTGCTGGGAGAAGCCGGGTGGGAGCGGGGTGGTTCAAAGCCCCACGGTGCTTCTCACATCCCGTGGTTGTGCTTCAGGGAACGTGCCGAGAGGGCGTGCACCTCCCAGTGCGCTGGGAACAAACGCTGGAGAGTTTTGGAGCGAGGGCAATTGGCCCACGTGGGAAGGGCCCCTGGCACTGCCACGGCGAGCTCTGCCAAGATGGAAATCTCCCGTTTGTGGAGCCATTCCTACCCAGTTCTCCCAGTCTCACAAACCTCCCTCCGCCTGCTGTGGGATGGGAGCGGCTCCCCGGGGAGCGCCCCGCGGGGTCCATCCCTGTGCTGCAGGAAAGTTGGGCTTTTTATTTTTATTGTTTTTACTTGGAGACAGCTGATTGCCTTTTAATTAACAGCAGGCACTGTGTTTGTTCAGCACTTGGGAAGTGTCCAGGCGAGCTCTGTTCCAGGCTGCTGCACCGTGCTTCGCCCCAGGGCTCGGTGTCGTGTGCGGGGATCCGGGCGCTGCCCTGGCTCCGTGTGCATCGCGCTCCCTTTGGCAGCAGCAGGAAGCGGGCTCTGAGGGTTGGCCTCGATAATCTATAAATAAAGAGGGAGCTTCAGCGGGGTCAGAAACAGATCCGTGACGCTTTGCATCAGCAGGGAGAAAGCAAAATTTCATCCAAGGGTTTATTCAATAGAGAAACTGATAAGAAACCTTCCAGCCTCCGATCCGGCCGTTGCCGTGGCAACCAGCGTGCTGGGATGCGGGGCTGGATGCGGAGCAATGCTGCTCGGTGGCTTCGCCGAGGTGACAAAGGGACATGACAGTGGGACACGTGCATGTGTTTGCCCTCTGGCAGCCCAGGTTCAGCCCGGCCCGGGGAAGGGGAGATGTGGGCAGTGCTGGGGTCTGAGCTGGACGCTGCAGGTGGGTTCGCCTGCTGCTGCCTGTTGCTGTACATGGCCCATCCTGGTGGAAAAGGGGAGGAAGGGGGGGGTCCTTTGGTTTGTCAAGCAGCCCATGTTGGTTGTATTGCTTGCTGGTTTTTGTTTTCCCCACCGTTGACAAGAGGGTGCTTGTTTATAAATCTCCTGGTTTCTTCTCCGGAGGCGATCGCAGGGACCAGGAAGCTGGAGGTGCTGTCTCTACCTGTCACCTGTCCCAGTGCTTTACACCACGCACCCAGCGTGGACATAGGACAGGAAATCAAAGCTCCGCGTCGAGCAGGCTGCATTCCTGCCTTGCAGGGGATGCTGTAGCTCTCCCATCTCCTGGGGCCGTGCTGATGGATGTGGCGGACTCTCCTGGTCATTATTTCATAGCCTGCGGGCCTCCCTGTGACAGCCGTCATCGCTGTCCTCATTGGGCAGCGCTGGGAGAGGAGATCTCCGCGCACCTCAGCGTGCGGCGGGGAAAGCGCTTTGCGGAGCGGCTGCTTTGTCTCCTGCAGAGGCAGGCGCTGTCATCCAGCCAGAGTCAGGAGGGAGAGCAGATGGTGACCTGCTTTTGCCAGTGAAAGAATGAGGCTGGGAAGACACTGTGGAAGGGAGGACGTGGGGAAGAAGCCCGGCAGTGCCGTGGGTGAACGAGGCTTCGTTTTAGCTGGGCCCAGCACGAGGCTCTGCCCACCCCGGGGAGGAGGACATCCCACCACGAGGAGCTTGTATTCGAGGACAGATCCCCATGGTCCTTTATTTTAACCCATGATGTCGTGTTTTCTGTGTATGTGGTGGGATGGGGAGAACGTGTCCGTTGTGTGTCTCCAGTTATCTGCACCAAGAACTCCCAGAGAAGCGATCTGCCCCAGACAGATGGCAATGCTGCCATCTCAGCCCAGCCCCTGATAGGGATTTGCCCAAAGCAGGGGGGATCAGGGTGTTTTCCCTTTGTTTCCCTGCGTGCTGTTAGCTATTGTAAGATGATTCACTGTTATGCATATAAACATATGCTTCTTCTTGGAGTGTTGCTAATTTCTTGGCTTCAGCAGCTTCTTCTGGGAGTTTGGCCACGGTTGGTTCATGTCGAGTGAACAAGTGTTGTCAATGCCTGGTGCTTTGTGCTGGGTTGAGCTGCGGGGGAATTGCGGTTGGAGCTCGCTCCCTGCTCAGCATTCATCTCCTGCCTCGAAGGCTCCAGCTCAGGTGTGGGCGATTTCTGCTCCAGCAGAAGGTGCTGGGGGCAGAGCGGGTCACCCCCATAGAACTCCAAAGTGACCTGAGATGCAGAGCTGGCTGAGTTGCCATGCTGAGGGATTTGCTGGTGTTTGAAGCCCTTTGGGTACTCCATCCCTTGCAGTGACATGGTGGAACAGAGCGGAGCAGGGAGGCATGGCTGTCCCTCCCCATGGCGGATTATGAAATGACAGAGGAGGGGACTGAGGGCTGGTGGATGAGCATGTTGCCCCGTGGTGGCTCATCTGGATCTGCCCCACGTCCTGCGCACATCGGAAGGTTCCCGGGTGCTGCCTGGAGGAGGGCGGCACCGCTGCCCACGTGGGGCAGGGGCTGCTTCCCCACGCTGCCACGATCCAGCAGAGCCCTGGGGAAGGCTGGGGCGGGGAGAGCGACCCTGGGCTCTGCACACATTGGGGTTTGGGGGTATTAGCAGGAGGGAGAGGTTCTTTCCAGGCTGGAGAAGCTGTAAAGCAGGCTGGGATGAAATGATGTGCAGCGTGGACACGCAGGGAGATGGGATGCGCGAGAGGCTGAGGAGCGTTGCAGTAATTAGGACGGGATACAGGCAGGAGAGTGACTCACCCGGAGATTAGGTAAATCTCCGCAGGATTATTGTTATTATAAGGGAAAATCCTGCAGATGCTGGATTTGAGCAGCTTGAGAAGTCACCTTGAAAGGGGAACTTTCCAGGGCACTGACCTTGGAAAAATGGCTCTTGGTTTAATGGGGATTTGGGCTCAGCACCGTGTCTGGCCCAGGCTATGGGCTGCCAAGCAGCTGAGAGCTGTGGTGAGCGCCCCGGGAGCTTTGGGTGCAGGGCTGGGGGCTGACCCTGTCCCTTCAGTTTCCCATCCCATATTTTTCTCTCCTTAATGTCTGCTGTGGCACAAGGGGACAACTGACGGCGATGCCGTAGGTGATGCCCTTCCCTGAGCATCCTGGGGTGCAGCTCCTCACTGGTCCTTCTGGCTGGGATGTTCACTTCCAGGCTGTTAATTGGGCAGCGGTACAAGGCGGTAGCTCCACGGCACAAGAAATTCCTTCTGTATTATCTCCTTATTTTGGCAAGCGGTCTGGATCCTCGGTGCCTTTTGATGAATGCACTCAAGGAAGAAGGAGGGAATTGGATTAGGGCAATCCCCGCAGCCACTACAGAGCCCCTCTGCAGAAGGGCTGCGCTGTGATGGCTTTCGCTGTGCGGGCGGATGTTGGAGGAGTGCTGCAGTTCAGCCCTCTGCTGTTAACCCCTCTCCTTGTCCCTGCAGGGCTGTGGATTAGCTGGGTTTAGCCCGGTGCGGGCGGGGGCTGCCCCGTGCTGTTCTCCTGCTCGTTCCCAGCCCTGTGCTGGGGGGGCTGAAGGCGCCGCTGAGCAGCAGCCGTCACTTCAGGTTGTGGCTGAGGTCTGCAGCCCCGGCCCAGAGGTGCCTTCCTGGCAGCGATCCTCCAGCAGCTGTGATGCTGCAGCAAATCACGGAGCATCCTCGGGCAGCTGTCGACCTCTGCCCGCCGCTCCTGTCCCTCCCAATTAGTAGGGCCTCGTTAACGCTGCTTTGCTGGTGTGAGTGCGTCGGGGCTGCCGCGCTCCAGATCCATCACAGCGCGGGCTGCTGCACTGAGCCCAGGGCTCCTGCTCTCCGTGCAGCTCTGCAGCAGCATGGGGGTTGGGGAGGGGACTTCTCTGCTGGTTGGGATCTCAGCCAGCCCCACGTCACCCACCCAAGCAGCGGGGAGGTGACCGGAGCTTCCCCCCTGCTCTGCCCTGTAACTCCCCGGGCGGTGCATGAGCAGCAGTCCCGTTCTGTAGCACGGGCCCTGGGCTCGCTCTGAGCAGATTAGACCTTAATCCTAAAAAGATAAAGCAGTGCCAGAGGGAAACTGGGGGGAGTTCTCCAGCCTATGGAAGGGAGGAGCTCGCTCACGATAGCACCTGGGGCTTGGGCAGCAGGTGATGGTCCCAGCCCTGCTTACAGTGACTGTGGTGGTTCCGTGGTTTCCCTGTGCACTGCGCTGCCTCTGTGCTGCTAATGAGCAGGCGGTGTGAGCTGCGGCTGCGCCTCTCCAGCAATAATGATTTTCCTCTGCTGTCCACACCGATGTGGAAGGAAGGTTTGGGGAGGTGAAGATTTTAATTGGATGCTCACACTCTGAAATGCTTTCAGCGTGAGATCAGAGCCGCGCTGGCCCCGTGCTCCCGCTCAGAGGGTGCTCAGAGCGTTCCTTGTTACAGGGAGGGGAGCTGAGGTCTGGAGCTCTGTGTTTTTTTGGGGTGGAGGCGGAGACGCCTTCAAAGGGAGCCCCGTGCCCGGTGCGATGCAGGGCAGAGCTGGAGCGAGGTGTGCCAGGGAGGGCAGAGCAGCTCACGGGTGGTAATGATGCAGAGCGTGCTGATGGGATTCATGAGAGCTGCGTGCAATTAGCGGGCAGAGTCTCACGTCTGATGATGCTCTCCTTAAACACGAAGGCAGTGAGACCTTGTTTGGGCTGTGATTGCCGTTCTGTAGCACGGAGCTCCTGCTGGGGAGCTGTTATGCAGCGCACACTGCAAACCTGCTGCTCGCTCTGGGGGAGGCTGGTGTGACTGGAACAAACCCAGAGCTTCAGTGCCACCCCTCGTGGAGGGGGCCTGGCTGCGTCCTGCCCCAGGACGGAGCTCTGGTGGGGACCCGTGAGTGGGGCTCTCAGCGGGCAGGTTGTGGGCATTCTGCTTCCCACTGTTTGCTTCTGGTCTGAGAAATGCGAAGCGCGTGCCCCAGCCCGCGGGAAGGCCACTTAATAAATGTCAGACCTAAATAATAGAGATTAATAGCAATAACAGCCTTGGTGCTAGTGTTCCATGCGTCGGCCTTGGGTAAATCTGAAGGGCACCACATAAATAATAGCGATAATCTCGTGCAGCTTTGCTCCTCTGGCTTTGAAAGCAGGAGCTCAGGAGGTGCAGGTGTGTGGGGCCGGGGCTGGGGTGCTGGAGCCGGTGAGCGCAGCCTGGGGGTGCCCGGTGCCCCCGGGGGCAGGAGGGGCACGGTGCTGAGTTGTTGGGATGGGCCGTGCTCGGTTCCTGCTCTGCAGCCGCCAGCTGCAATGAGTGTGAGCTGCTGCCTGCCCGCAGCGCGGTGCTGTGCTGCTGGCTGCAGTCAGCTCGGAGCTGCGGCTGAGCTGGAGCGATGCATGCACGCAGCGCCGGCTGCATCCACGTGTTTCGGGTGGGTTACCCTGGTAGTGCCCGCCTGCTGCTCGAGAAGGAGGAGTGTTCCCCATGCAGAGCAATGGGCTCGGAGCCCTCGTACTGCTACTGGCGCAGGCAGGGTGCATGGAGGATGGCACTGCAGCCGTGGGATGCCGGCTGGATCCTGTGCCCCGGGCAAGGGGACGGTGTGGGGAGCCCCAGTGGAGGAGCGGCCGTCTGCGCTGCGTGCCCCGTGTCAGCGGCCCTGGGAACGGCAGCATTTTGCTGCCCTCTAGTGAAGCCCAACGGCCTGCCTCCCTCTGGGGGCCCCATGGCGCTGCCCTGTCCCTTTGGGGCTCCTCGGGCCTTGGCAACGTCCCTTAGGATCCCCAGGGCAGGGCACATCCCCTTGCAGCCATACAGTGAGATCTGCTGTTCTGTGTCCCCTGCAGGCCTCCCACAAACCCACCCAAAGCAGCTGGAATTACACCCCCCCATGGCATGGAGGGACCCTGCCCTGCACTGGGTGCCCCCGGCCCTGCCCTGCGCTCTGGGGCTCAGCCCCACGTTGCCCCCGCGCTGGGGACGTGCTCCCGGTGCCACACAACGAGGAGACGTTTGCTCCGACCTCTGCCCAGGCAACTGTTGCTGTGCGTAAATAATACAAATCAATTAGCAGGAAAATCAAAGCTAGGCACGCTTATAATTAGATAATCCACCAGTCCTGATATAATTAATTACGTTAATAGGGCTGCCCGTGGTGTGGAAGCGGGCGCTCTGCCCTGCCACAGGGGATCCACGCGCATCCCTGGGGAGCTCGGCCCCGTCCTCACCGCGCCGGGGATGCCCCAGTGCCACGTGCTGCCGTCCTGGCTGCCCAGTGCGAGCTGGAACCGGTGGCTGTGTACGGCCACGCTGGGGACAGAGCTCGGGACGGCACTGGGGACGGGAGCAGCACCTGGGGCTGCAGCGCTGCACGGGTCTGCACGGCCCCCAGGGGTCCCGGCCCCTCTGCCCACCCGTTGCCTCTCTAATCCCAGGTAATTGGATTTACAGGCAGCGCCGTATCCAATTACAGAATCCTAATTAACGGACCAAAGTTACAAGTGCGATGTGTCTTGCTTTCAGCAATTATGATTAATTTTGCCAGAATACACACGCAGACGTTGATTACAGGATCTGCGGGCAGGCGGGAGCTGAATGCTGATAATTGAGCCATCAGCGAGGAGGAGCTCCACGGCACACGGGGCAATGCCACGGCCCCGGGAGCACAGGAACCACGAAGCAGAGCCCGGCGCCTGCGGGGACCGTTCCCTCCGTGGGGCTGCGGCTCCTTCCTTTTCCTTTTGGGGTGCACGGGGACGTGGGGCTCCCCACTCATGGACGGGGACGTGGGGCTGCCCTGCTGGGGGGCATCCGATCTGGTGCCACGGGTTTGGGGTTGCTCCTCGCCGTGCCAGGTGCACACAGGGACATCGCATTCACCGCACGGCGCAGCAGAGCTGGGGAACACCGGGAATCTGTGCGCTGCACTGAGCCAGGTGTGTGCCCTGCAGCGCTGATGGGCTCGCTTGGGTTTCCCTCCTTTGGAGTGAGAGGAATCCCTCCCAGCATCCCAGAGCTCTGCAGGACGGGGCAGCCGTTCCCAGCTCGCTGTGTCATCGTGTGCTGCTGTCGCGCTTCCCGCTCGAGGCGTGAATCCAGCACAAGGCCGAAGCTCATCCAAATGGGGAATCTTCCTCGGTGATTTTTAAACAAAATGTGATAAATCCTCTGCAAAAGAAAAAGGGCTTTCATCTCCAAAGGGCCCATCTCGGTGCTGATGAGTGATGAAGGCTCTGGTGCTGCGTCTTCATTTGTTTCGCGTTTCCTCCGCAGGAGCCCGAGCTGAGCGCGTTCACTCCGTGCTCACGGGCTCTAATTTCTTTACAGTTGTGGATCCATGGAGAGACCCCGGCGTGGGGCACAGCTGCGGGATGTGTGCCCGGCCCTGCTGCTGCTCGCAGGTGGGAGTTGGGGTTTGGAGCCGTGCTGAAGAGCGGGGAGCTGTCCCTATGGGGCACGGCTCTGCCGTGGGGCATGTGGGGACATGGGCGCACGCAGCACCAGCCCTCTGCCCTCCTGTACAGCCTCAGCCCCACTCGGTGCTCGGGATGGGAGGGCGGCCAGGAGAGGTTTCCAGCAGAGCTCCCGGCTATGCCCAACCCCTGCCTCCTTCCTCCCTCCTCTTCCTCACCCCCGAGCCCTCCGCTCCTGTTCCTGCGCTTTGATCTCCTCCGGAAAGCCCCTTCCTCGCACCGAGCTGCGCGGAGCCTTATTAAAATAGATGAAGAGCCGCCTTTGATCCGCCGCGCCGCTCCGAAGACCTTTCCCCACCGCGAGGCTTCAAGCGGAGCCGTCCGCCTTTCATCCCCGCACCGCGCGGAGCTGCTGCCCGGCCCCGGCGTGGGCGGCGGGACCCGGTGCCGTCCGAGCGGGGCTGTGCCACGGGAGCGGCACCGGGGGACGTGGGGACGTTGCCAGAACGCTGGGGATGGCGGAAAGGCAACGGGAAGGTGAAGATAAAAACAGTGCCGGGGAGAAAAAGAGAGAGGAAGAGAGGGTAGCAGCCCCCCTGGGCAAAGAGAGCTTGTTAGACCTTTAGAACGACGTGTCTGGATTTGATAAAACGTGAATAATTCATCCTCCCCCGCGTGGTTTGGGCGCGGTGGGTTTCTGCGAGCGCGGAGCAATGGGGGAGATCCTACGTGGGGATGGGGGGATCGGGGGGGCAGGGATGGAGCGATGTGCGTGGAAGTGCAGGGATGGGGACGTGGGGCTGCACCTGGCTCCTGCCCGCCCCTTCCCTCTCCCCCTCCCCCACCTCCATCTCCACCGCGTGTGCCACTGCTCTCTGCACAAATATTTGCCCAACTGGTTAAAACGAAGCGGATCCTCTCATTCCAGCTGGCTAGCTGGCAGGCAGGCGGCCGGCACCCCGTGGCTGTGGCACACGGACGCGTGGCTGCTGCTGTCCCAGCAGGGACCGGGGAGCCCCGAGCCCCCTCCCCGCCCGGCGCGATGCCCCCCCGCGTGCCCCAGCCCTGAGCACGGGCCCTTAACAGGACGTGATTCACACGCGGCGCTTAATTAGCAATTCAGTTAACGGTTTGTAATTCAGGCACGACCCTGATTGCATCCGAATGCTACTTTATTTCTTCTCTGCCGCTTGCATTCTGAGCACTAATTATGCCTCTTTGGATGCTAATTGCTTCCCAGCCCTCTGCCGCTGTCTTTCCCGAGCAACATTTATTTTTCATGCGTCCATGTGTTTAAACTAATAAAAGCCGGAGGGGAGGAGGAGGAGGGAGCAGCAGCAGCGGTCGAAGCTTCGCCGAGATCAAACATCCCGGGAAGGTGAGCGGGGACGCGCTGCCATGAGCATCGCGTTGGCTCCTGCAGCCCCGCTCCCTGCTCCTGGGACAGGGATGCTTCGCACACCGGGATGCTTTGCACAGGAGGATGCTGTGCTGTAAGAGATGCTTTCCCCGTCCTGGGCTGGCTGCTCCCTGCAGCGTTCAGGCCCCACCGGCCCGGATGCAACACCCGTGTGAAATGTTTGCTCTGGGCTGGGGTGGCCGTGGGCACGGGGCTCCTCTCCGCGGGGTCTGGCGGCCGGAGGTGCCCACCCTGAGGTGTCGGAAGAGCCGGAGCCTTGGCGATGTCCCTCTCCGTGGGGACGGGGCCGGGGCCAGGCAGACGGCGGGATGGCATCCCCGTTGCGTGGCAGAAGACTGGGGATGAGATGACAGCGCCGAGCCAAGGCAGCAGCTGGGAGTGCTGATGATCAGCTGCTGTGCTCGGATGGGGACAGGGAGAGAGCAGAGGGGGCAGCGCGGGGACATCGCAGCCCGCGGCCCCCGGGGGTTGCGCTCCTGGAACGCGCAGGGCGGTGGCAGCTGTGGTGAGATGCTGATGAGGCACCCGGGTGGGTGCTGAGCACTCTGAAATCATCACACCTGTGTCGGGAGGCTGCAGAGCCAGCTGAGGGCACGGCAAAGCTGCGGTGGGCTCGCAGCTCCCTGCTCTGCGGGGCCCTGAGGGGAGCAGCGCCGAGGGGACCCCCTCTGTCCGGGGAGCGGTGCGGGGAGGGAGCGAGCTGAGCCCCCCAGCACCGCACAGCAGCAGAACCGGGAGCTGGGGGGGGAGGGGTGGGTCCAGAGCGCTTCGTGCCTCGGCGTCCCCTCTGGTGCTGAGCCCCCGGGGTGGCACTGGGGCAGGGGACGCTGTGGGGGGTGGTGGGCACATCCTGGGGTGCAGGTGAGCTCCTGCCGGACCCCCCCGGGGGCTTCGGTGGCCTCAGAGCTCGGGGAGCAGCTGGGGCAGTGAGGACGGGAGCCCGGCCCCCACGTGGTGCACGCCCGAGCTCGGCGCCCTTCCTCCAGCGCTGGCCGTGCAGACAATTAAGCTGTAATTACTCCCCGATCAGCGCTGCCGACGCCATTAGGAGGAGCGGAGGCGCTGACCCGCCCCGGCCCCGCACCGGGGGCTGCGCTCGGGGCTCGCGCTGCGGTCCCGCGGTGCACGGAGCGGTGCTGAGGGCAGAGCCGGGCGGCACGGAGCCCGGAGGCGGCTTTTGCTGCCCTCGGTAATGAGCGTATCGCTAACAGGTCTTTAATTATCGCAGCCGCTCTCGTTAATGGCACCGCGAGCCGCGGTTACGGCGCCGAGCGCGGCGCTGCTGGCTCCGTCCCGCTCCGTGCCTCAGTTTCCCCAGCGCGGAGCACGGGGCCCGCTCGGGGTCCAGCCGGTGCTCGGGGGTCACGGCCACGTTAAATAAGAATGCGAAGCGGTGCTGGCAGCGGGCTCGTGCAGGACGGCACCGCCAATTAAACACCCATCGGTAACGAGCAAAACAAACGCGCGGATCCCGAGCGCTCCGCATTAAAAGTTAATGCGACCGCCAGCACCTGCAGCAAGGGGGGAAATGAAGAGCAGCGCTTGGAGGAACGCGGCAAACGGAGGGGGGAGCAATTAGCAACCGCAAAGCGATGAAGGGAGACAATGAGGAGCGGGGGGGACATCGTCACCGCCCCCCCCCCGCTCCCTGTGACGCTTTGGGGCCCTGTGCCGCCCGGGGTCTCTGCTGAGCCCCCGCTTCCCGGGGTTTGATTCTGGTTTTGATGGAGGCCGGTTTTTATCCGGCGCTGGGAGGGGAAGGCAGCGCTCTCTGATCGGCAGAGAATGTGGAAAAGGAAAACGCTTTGAGCGTTACAATGGGGTATTATTAGAGCCGCGATGAAAGCGGAGCCGGGCCCCGGAGCTGCGAGCTGAGCGGAGCCCCCGCCCCCCCCCCCCGGCACGGGGATATTTTTGGGAAGCGAAAAAGGTTTCCGTTTCTGGGGGGTGCTCTTTATGCGGAGGATCAACTCAACGCCCTGGATATGGGCGAGAATGAAAAGGCTCCGTGGGAGACGAGCCCCCCCCCCGGCTTCGCGGCCTTCGCCTCGCTCCCTGCGGGGGGAGCCGCGCTCGTTAATTGCCCTTAACGAGGCGAGGCGGGCGCTCCTGGAACGGGGGCAGCCGTCGCGCCCCGCTCCGAGCTCCGCGTCTCGTTGGCAGCGAGTTCATTTCTGCAGCGCGGTGCGGGGCTGCGGTGCGGGCTGTGCAGTGACATCAACCCGCGGCCCGGCCCCGCAGGGCCCCCCCCATCTCCTTTCCCCCCCGCGCTCATTTTCCCCGTTTTCCAGGATTTTGCCATCCTGGAGGCTGATGTTTCCGACCCCATCGATGCCAGGTTCCCCGGTCCGGGGCCGCTGAGCGAGGGCTCTGCTGGAGGGAGAGACGAATTGGAATTATTTTTAATAAAACGGGGATCATTTTTAATCACGTTTAAGTTATATTTTTCTTCAGCCGCTTTGCGCGGCGCTGATTTCCCTGAAAAATGGGGAACTTTCATCTCTCGCCGCTCGGAAATTAATTCCTCGCTGCCAGCCGCGGTGCTTAATGGAGATAATCACGATTAGTTCTGCCCGGACAGCGCAGCCCGGGGATCCCCGGCTCCTGGCCCAGACCCATCCCAGCGCCGTGGGGCTCCGGGTGCAGCTCAGCTCTGGGTGCACAGCAGCACCCATGGGCTCCGCATGGAGCAGCGCTGCCCTTTGCATTTCGGTGGTGGTGGAGCAATGAGACCCGCGTCCTATCGGGGTGAGGCTGTAGAGATGGGGTCACGGAGCCTGCGTGGCCTCCTCGCGTTCCCCAGGTGCAGCCCATGGGGTCTGGGAGCGGCTCGGGGCGTTTATGGGTGGGATGGGGAAGGGCTGCAGGGATGCTGCGGGCGGGGGCCGTTGCTGAGCGGTTCGGTCCCATCGCTGCATGGTTGGGGTCTGCCCTCCAAGAACCTCGGGGAGGTAAAGGGAGGTGGAGCTGGGAGGCTGCAATGGAGCAGGGAGCTCGGTGCCCTGTTTTGTGGCTCTGGGGTGGCCATGTGGGGGTCTCCCAGCAGCCGGTGGCCGAAGCGTGTCCCCGCGGGGGTGGGGGGGTCACTGCGGGGTCCGCAGGTAACGCACTGACGAGGGCTGTGCTCCCGGCCCAGCATCCCCTGCTCCTGCGGCTGCACCACGGCCCGGCCCCGTTTCCCATTTCCCAGCACCTCTGACCCTCGGCAGCGCCGTGTGCGGTCACTGCAGCAGCAGCCGCCGCCGTGACAGCAGCACGGGGATCGCAGGCTTTGATCCGGAACGTTCTCCTTTGTGGGGCAGCTTCGCCTTCCTTAGCTGGGCCATTTCCTTACTTAAAACGCTGAGCAGCCAATCCCCCGCTGAAATGTGAGTTTTCACCACAGGAACTGCTTCCTTGCTGGAATAGCAGCTCAGGGGTGGGGATACTGCTTTGTCACCCCCTCGAGGGGGGGGGCAGAGGGGATGCACGCAGCTCCAGGCCCATGGGGAGCCCCCAGCGTCACCCCTAGGATCTGGGGCACTGTCACCGATCTCTTCATTACAGTTCAGTGTCCATGTGTGGGTGCAGGCCGTGGGGCACCGGCCCCTACACCACCCCCAGCCGAACCCAGCAGCCCCTCTGCCCCATGGGCTCCAGGGGTGGGTGGGCGGGTGGGTGCTGCAGATGGAGGCTCAGCATCGTGAACCCGCTCCAGCCACGCCACCCCCCACTGGGGCCGCAAAAGGTTCTTTTAATCAGAGGCAATTTGATGCATCGTTAATATCAGGGCTGATTATAGGGAGTGGAAGTTCAGCCGCCTCCCCCCTCCTCCCCTCCGACGTGTGGCACACGGCCCCGTGGGGCTGTGGGCGTGGGGAGCGCATCCATGGGGCGCGGGAGCAGCACAGCAGCCCCATCCATGGGTCTGCCGGGCAGCAGTGGGGCTCTGGGGCTGCTCACGCTCCCGGCAGCGCTGCCCGGGGTGGGAACGGGGATTATTCGCTTTCTGTGCTAATGCCGCTTTACCCGTGATTTGCTCTCGGAGCCTCTCTGTATCCACGGCATTTATGTCACGGGCGATGCACCCGGTGCCTCTGGATCCCCATCCCTGCGTGCTCGGTGAGAGCTGGCAGGAACCAGAGGGTCACAGCCGGGCTGGGGGGGCCCAGAGATGGCCCGGTTCCACCCGGGGCTCCCAGCTCCCCCAGGGGTCGTGGAGAGAGCCCCGTTCCTTCCTCCTCTTCCTCCTTTTCCTTTCCCCTCGTGTGTGGGTACAGACATAAATTAGAGCCTCTGTGAAGAAAACAACATCTGCTTCCCCTCCTCAGCCGTGCGGCTCCTAAAGAAGGAGGGGAAGCGCTCATCCGCCCACCCCCGGTGCCCCCCCCCGCAGCACAGCGCCCGTGGGGCTGCCCATGGGATGGGGCCGGAGCTGCAGGTGGGGCATGGGGGGCGATTCCCGTTATCCTGGGAGAAATCCCTCCCCGAAGTGAGCGTGTCTTTGTCCCTTGCGAAGCGCGGGGCGTGAAATCGAAATGCCGAAAGAAGCTTTTCCTGGTGGGGTGTGAATCTGTGGGGGTTCACATGGGGGGGTGCCGAGCAATGCTGGGGGGCTGCTCAGCCCCGCTTTGTGCATTCACTGGGCTGAGCTTTGCCCATTTGTTGGGTGAGGTCTCCCATTCATGGGGGGAGCTTTGCCCATTCCCCAGCTGGGATTTCTTGTTCACAGGGTGGGCTTTGCCCATTCCCCTCTTGGGGTCTCCCATTCATTGCTGGGCTTTGCCCACTCAGCGGATCTAGGTGGGGTTCCCAGCTTTGTGCTGAGCGCCCGGTGCCCATCGGTGCCACCAGCGCTGCCCTGGGAGCAGCTGATCCCCAGGGACCTCGGCTCCATGGGCATGGAGGAGCTGTGTGTCCCAGGGAAGCTGCCAATCCCCCGGCGGGCGCTGCTGATGAGCACGCAATAAATTACGGCTAATTGGATCCAAGCATCTCAGCGGCTTTGTTCCCTCGCTGCCATTCGCTGAGTGGGAGCGCGAGCACAGCTGCAGCCCCAGCTGATGGCAGTGGGGCGAGCAATGGGGCAGGGTGACACCGGGGACAAGGGGATGCAAGGGGCAGGGGGACGGGAGGGGACATGGGGGGGGGACAGTTCTGCAGCCATGTGACCCTGTGCCCGCTCAGCACAGCACCAAAAGGTCTCATTAGTCCCCTGAGCATTAACGAGGTGTGCGTTTAATTAAATTCTTCGTATTTCCCCTTCCCCCCCTCCCCACCCCATTCCCTGCGCCCTTTCGTAAGCAAGAGGCTGCGATTCTGCGCTGCTTTGTAGCTGCCAGCTCCGAATTTTAGAGTAAAATCTGAAAAGCGCAAAGTTCCCCTCTAATATTAACCATAATGAGATAAACGTAATTGAACATTTTTACGATGCCGTCCTCATTTCCCTTTTTAATTAGGTCCTTCTTCCATCGCAACGCCAAACCGTACGGCTGGGAACTTCCAGGAGCGGAGCGTGCTGGGAGCCCGGGCTGTGGGGGGGG
>NC_034430.1:5195159-5220794 GCF_002078875.1 Numida meleagris | reverse complement strand
GTGCTGTGGGGCTGGGGGAGCACGGAGTGGGGCTGGAGCGGTGCAGGCAGTGCAGCCCCTGCCCTGAGCACGCTCCCCGCACTGCTGGGGCTCTGCTGTCCCGCCACCACTCCCCCCAAGTTGGGAATTAATTGCACTGAGCTCCATAACAACGTAATGAAATGGGGGGGGGGGAGAGGAGGGTGAAAGGTGAGGTCTGCATGGGCTGCTGGCAGTGGGGCGGGCAGGGCGCGGTGCAATGGGGCTGAGCCAGATCCCCTCCTGCAGCCGCAGCATCCCGCGTGGCGGCGGTGGGGCAGCGCGTCTCCTTCCATGCGCCAGCCCAAGCGCTCTCCTGATTTTTCCAGCTCAGCGTTTACGAGATGGGATGCGAAGGGCGAGAGGCGGCGGCTGCGTCCCGTGGGGCTGGGGACAAAGGACACGGGGTCTGGGGAGCAGCGACCTCGCTGAGCGCCCGTGGGGCCGCTCGGGGGGCTGTGGGGCCGGGGGCTGTGGGGCTGGAGGAGCGCTCGGCCCCGCGCTGCCCACCCGTGATGCTCCACGGTTGCGTCGCTCCCACGGGGCCGTGCAGGCAGGGGGCAGGGATTTGTGCAGGGGAAGCACTCAGTGCATTAGCGGCCCTTCCCGGTGCGGCCTGGCCTCTCCATGAATCATTCATGCGGCTCAGGGACCCCCGGCAGCGCTCGCAGGCGCTAATTACACCGCTCGCGCTCCTCTTCCTCGCCGCAGCCCCAGCCCAGCAGAGAGCAAAGTTTGGCCAAGTTACTCAACGAGGGCGGCAGCGCTGGCAGGGCAGGGGCCGCTCGGGGAAGAGAGGAATTAGAGCAGAAAAAGGGGCCCGGAGGATGCAGCCCTCCCTAATGGAGTGGGTTGTGCTGCGCTGGTGGGAGAAGGGGATGGAGGCCGGAGCGCGGCGCAGCATCGCGTCGGCACAGCGGGTTCCATGCAGCCACATGCTGGGATGGTGCCCGGCCCTCCGCCCCACGGCCCCGCTGCAGCCGGGTGGGCAGCAGAGCAAGAGCAGGGGAAGAAGCGAGCACGGCCTGGGGTCCCGGGTGCTCCCCCAGCCCCACGGCGCGGGCGGCAGGGCTCGGTGCGCTGCCTGGGACCCGGGCTGAGCCGACGCGATGGCGTCCAGGTGTCAGCCCCAGACCCAAACATCGTTAGGCAGCGCCCGCGCAGCGGAAAAGCCTCGGTCCTTAAAAATGCAAATGACGTGCGGCGCCGAACGTCCTCGTTTGTCTGTAATTGCAAAATTCCTCGCCTCAATCAGCCAAAGATAAACTGTGTTATTTAGCGGCAATTTGGAAGCAGACGCATTGAAAACAACGGGACGGATTCAGCTCTCGGCGCTGCCGGGCCGCTGGGGCCGCGGGGTTCGCAGCCCGGAGCGTGCACCCGGCGGCCCCGGGATGCCCTTCCCCATCATTTACCTGCGCAGCTAATTAGCTGCTGCTCGTCAGCCCTAACGAGGGGAGGGGGCTGCGATGGGAACCCCGCGCTGTGCTGTGCTGTGGGGCTCGGCGGCGCGGAGCACGGAGCTAATTCTGTTACAACAATTGCATTTCCCTCTCGGCGCAGACCTACAGGAATGCAAACAAGATCCCCTTCGGACGCATGCTTCCCCGCCATCCATCACCGCATCCAGACTTTATTATGCTCTACTCTATATGTTATAAATTACATTTTAATGATAAATTACGCACTCCTAATGCAAACTGCAGTCTCCCGTTGTCGTTAAAAACAATAATAGATTTGTAGAAAGCGAAAAGAGGGAAATGCATATTTATGAGGTCGGGCAGTTTGGGGAAAAGAGGCAATTGTGATCTGAAATATTGGGATTTATGAGCTGCTTCCCGGTTTAAAGGGGCTTTGTGTCTCCTCGCCTCCAAACATCGGCCCCGTCCCATCGGGGGGGGCGGGTGCCCCTGCCCTGGGCTTGCCCCCCACATCCCAGTTTGCAGGGTGGGGTGTTCACAGTGCGTGGCGGGACGGGGCTGTGCACATTGCAGGGCTGGGATGGGGCTGCCCCACGGAAAGCAGCGCCACGTGGGCACGGGGCTCTTGGGGACAGCGCGGGGCGGGGGCACGGGGCGTGCGGAGTGGGACGTGGCCCCGGATGCCATCAGCCGCCAGCTCGGCGCTTTTGTCTGCGAACCCATTACGGGAGCAGCTTTTGACTGCGGCAGAGATCGGGTCTCTGGCCTTCAGCAAATGGCTTTTTCAAGGTGAACAGCAGCTTTCTGCCAGAGCTGGGGCGTAGAGGAGCTTTTAAGAGAGCATCCTTTATTTGGCAGCAGCGTCCAGAGGCCCTAAATGGGATGAGGGCTCCGTGCCATGACCTCCCCTCCCCCCGCAGAAACTCCCAGGGAGGGGGAGCTGAGAGCAGGAGCACGTGGGGCGAAGCGAGGCGAGGGAGCAGGCACGAGGCTGGGCCGTACTGTGTGCCATACCATGCTGTGCCACACTGTGCTGTGCCACACTGTGCTGTGCCATACTGTGCTGTGCCACACCGTGCTGTGCCATACCATGCTGTCCTGTGCCATACTGTGCCGTGCCACGCTGTGCCATGCCATCCTGTGCCGTGCCATGCTGCTCTCTGTTCCGTACCGTGCTGTGCTGTGCCATACCGTCCCACATTGCCTTGCCCTGTGTTGTACTGGCACAGGGGGGGCCGTGCAGGAGCACAGCGGGCTCACGCGTGAGCACCTGAATAATTGATGCTGGAGCGCTGTTCTGCTCATGCACGAGCGCCCAATGCGTTTCTGCATGGGCACCCTGGGGGCGAGCGCGTGATTGCACACTGGGTTCGTGTAGAGGAGCCCCCCAGCCCCCCAGCAGTGCTGGATGGGGCAGCTGCAGCCGTGAGAGCTTCAGGAGTGCAGCATGTGGCTGTGCCCAGTGCCCACAGATGTGGTGGCCAAGGGTGGTCGCCCCCGGCGGGGCTGGAGAAGGGGGTGAGCACAGAGCTGCTCTGCTGGGGATTCAGGCTTTGTGCAGATGAGAGCTGCTGCCAGGCACTGAAAAACCCTGGGTGAGGGAATCGGATCCGTGAACCGGGGCGGCAGCGTGGGGCTGCGCGGGGGGAGCCCCTGGGGGGCGGGATGGGCGGATCAGGGCCCTGACACCCCCAGCATCTCCTGCCCCATGCTTGGGATGTGGGGACGCAGGGATGGGGAGAGGATTGAATGGGATGGGGCGGGGTGGAGTGGGGTGGGATGGGGCAGGGGCAGGCAAGGGCTGAGCACCGCGGGGCGAGGCGAGCAGGACCTGGCAGTGCTCCCCCATCTCTCCCCGCCGGGCAGCACCTGGCCGCTATATTTAGGAGGAATGTAGGGCAGCCCGGAGCATCCGAGGCGATCTCCTTCCCTCTCTCATCCTGCACGGAGCAGAGCACGTGGGGCTGGGCGAACGCTGCCCTCGGGCTCTGGCTGCTGGGGGGGCTGCGGGGGTAGCCGTGCGCTCAGCTCCATTCAGCTGCATTCGAGCTCGGGAAATTTCCTCCAAAGGCATTTTCTGGGGCTGAGGCTGCTGGGCTGGGGGCACGTGGAGTCCTGGTGATGCTGTGGCCGTGCTGGGGAGGCAGGGTGCTCCCCACCCCGACTCGCAGCGAGAGCTCTTTGTCTGGCTGCCGTGCCGCCGGCTGTCAGCGCGGTCACACTGATCTCCTCTCAATAGAAGCCTTTGTTCCGCCGCACAGGAGATGTTTAATTCTTCTTATTGCCATTAGCATAAAAGTACAAAGAAAGGTGAAGAGAGAAAAATGGCCCCCGTCCCGATTCCCCCGCAGCGCAGCAAGCAGCGCTGGGCCGTGCCGCTGGGTGGGGATTGGTGCTGCCAGGATTTCGGGTGCTGGGAGGGAGGAAGCCCCACGGCAGGGAGTGGGGTGCAGGGTGCATTGAGGAATGGAGCCTTGCCGCCTCCGGGCCTTGGGGTGCCAGCCCCAGGAAGCCGCTCCATCCCCGTTGCCGTGCTGCCTTTGCAGCCCCCAAATCTCCCCACGTCCCTCACACCCATCGCTTTGCCCGTGCACTGCTGGGGCAGAACCCCGCGTCCCTCTCCCTGCAGCAGCGGCCGTGCAGCTCCGTGCTGCCCCAGCTGTCACCGCTCCCTGCAGCAGCAACTTGGCAGCAGCTGCTCGCCTCGCTGCGCTCCCCTGCTCCCAGCAAGGCTTTCTTCCTCCTGCTTTCAGTCCTCGCTGGCACAGCCTGGCCTGGCAGCTCTGCTGCCCCCTCCTCCTGCCACCATCCCTTCTGCTTTGCCAGGAGGTCACCTCCATCTGCCGTCCCCACGATGCTGCTGGGGTCCCCTCCTTCGTCACCGTCATCTCGGGGGATTTGCAGGGTGCTGCGGGGGCTGCGATTGCTCCCAGTGTTTGCTGAATTTCCCAGGAATGAGCAGTGGGGCTGGGGCAGGCGGCGCTCCAGCTGCAGTGCTGCATAGGGCTGCAGCGTGCTCACACCGTGCGGTTTGCAGCAGACAGGACTGGGGGTACCGGCATCGGAGGTGATGTTACAGGGGATGTCACCAGGGCCAGGGGACACGCGCTCAGCCGGGTGATGGACGCCTTCCAGCACGGGGATGGATGGGGCTGGTGGGCGCTGGAGGCAGCTCCATGCTGCTGGCCCAGCCCCAGGCATTCTGGTGAGGGTCTGCATCCCCCCGGCTGCTTCCCACCTCCAGCTCCACCCGCCCCAGCCCGGGAATGCAGATGCTGCCGATTGGGGCATTACATTTAAAGAGCTGATTAAGTGCAATGAAAACCGTGTCAGCCGGTTGTCAGCGAGGAGAATGCAGCAAGGCTGAGGATTAGAGGCTGAGTGACATGCAGGGATTGCGGGCAGACAGGCGATCAATCACCGCCTGGCTGGGGGGGGCTGGGGGGGGCACTGAGCTATGGGTGTCATTGTGGGACGTGGTGCCGGGGCAGCTGGTGGTGGCTGTGCCCGTGGTGGTGGCCTCGTGACTCCGCTCTGCCCGGGGACCTGGGGCCCAGCAGTGGGAAGCGCTGGGGGTGGGCGATCCTTCCCTTTGGTATAAATAAATGTGGAACGATTGTCTGCTCTTTGGGGAGCATCCCGCCTTCCCTCCCTTCCCCTTGGTTAATTAATTTAATGGTTTTATGATTGCAAAGAGATCAGTTAGGAGATGCATCATCTATATATAGAGGCATAGAGGGGACTATAGATAGTGCATACAAGCAGGGAACAGCCCCCACGCCCCCAGCGCTGGGAACATGGGGAGCATTGCGTGGCCTGGGTGTGGTGCAGAGCTCCAGGGCACTGTGCCATCCTGCAGCACGTGGCCACGGGTGTCACCGCCGGCACGGGGTGGGGGGGGACGCACCACACTGCCATCCCCGCTCAGCCCGCGTGCCGCCATCGTGTTCCCGTCTCCGGAGGCAGCGAGCTGCAGATTGACTTTGACAAACACAGCCCAGGAGCTGCGTCTCAGTGGATGCAAATTATTCAGCAGCTCCGGGGAAACGCTGCCGACACCATGCAGGGGGGTGCTGGGCTGCAGCACCCAGCCACGTCCCCCCCGGGGACAGCTGCGCAGCGTCCCTGCTGCCACCACCACCCCTGCAGGCAGCTGGGGGAGGGCTGCATCTGGGCAGCGCCAGATGTGCACCGGGCACGTGGCTGTGCGTGCACCCAGTGCTGTGTGTGCACCCGGTGCTGCGTGCATGCGTGCGTGCACCCCCTGCGCACGGTGTGGTCCATGTCCCACCTGTCACACGATGGCATCTCAGCGCCCGGGCTTTGCTGGAGCAGGAGATGAAGCTGTGAGCGTGGCTCTGGGCTCTGCCAGGAGCTGATAATGAAGGAGATGAAGATCTGGAGATGTCTCCGGGGCTGTTCTACAGATCTGATTTGCCAGGCGCCGGGCAGGTAGATCGTGCAGAAAAGCCTTTGGCAGCTGAGATTCAATTTGTGCTCAGAAATGAGCAGCACTGTCCGCGGGCAGGGCCGTGCTCCACGTGGGGTGGCGGTGCCGCTGCCCACAGGGGCTTTGAGCCCAGCCCCTGCCCATCATGGTCCTGGCCCCAGCAGGTGAGTTCTGCCCCATTCCCGGGCTCCACAAAGCCCAGATCTTCTCCACCAGCAAATGTGTAAGGGGAGATGGGACACAAGTGACAAGGGGAGAGGATGCCTGGAGCCGATCCCTTCTGGAGGTGGCATTTAAACAGATGGAGGAGCGGAGCCGGCGGAGCAGCCGCGGCTGGAGGAGGAGGATGTGATGGAAATGCGAATACGGAGAGGACGCTCCAGCTCCCACGGGCACACGGAGCCAGTGTCCCCCAAGATCTGGCCTCCAGCAGCCCCCCCCCCCACTCCTCAGTGCCCGGTGCTGGGGCGGCCGAGCGCCTGCGTTGGCTCCAGTGCCTGGAACGTGCGCACTCTGCACCGAGCCCTCCGAGCACCGAGCCGTATTTTTATTCCCGGAGTTTTGGCATTAATATTTATCTATCAGCAGCTTGTAATTAGGCCTTTCAATGATGCTCCTGTAGCTGGTTGAAGGAGATAAATGCAGATGATCTGTGAGTGGGGCGGCGGGTTTGCCTGGTATGTGCTTCACGTCCAGATCAATAGCGTGGCTGCGTTAACATTTTCCACGATGTTTTTCATGGTGCTGCCCCTCCAGGGATTCTGTTCCGTGTACTCCCATGTTTTTGGGGCACCGTGCCCTTCTGCGGTGGGAGTGAGATGGGTGGGGAGATCCGGAACCACGGTCACAGGGAGCGGGGAGGGGGGGGCTGCCATAGCAGGTCCTATGGGTGAGGTCCCCTACAATCTGTGCCTTGTCCCCAGTGGGCTATGCCTCGTTCCAACCAGCCCAATGGCAATGACAGCTGGAGAAGGACATCTCCATCTCCATCGTCTCCACCATCTCCATCATCTCCATCCCCATCCCTATTCACATCTCCATCTCCATCCCATCCCATCCCCGTTCATCCCCATCTCTCCATCCCTGGGTACCGCAGTCCTGGCGGTCACCATTCCCGACGCACATTGCAGCGGTGCGCAGTGCCTGTGGGGAACATCCCAGCCTCCTCCTGCAGTGATGCTGGAGTGGCGAGTGGCTCTGCGGTGACTTCCCAGCCCCATGCAGCTGCTGCTGTGCCAGGGGCCGTTCGGGTTCCTCTCAGCCCCGCGGTTTCTCTCCGCGCTGCTTCCCATCTGCCGTATTATTTCAGCATTTAATTATTTACCGCGGGCTGTGTGGGCGGCTGTGCAGAGGCAGTTATTGCTTAATTGAGCTACTTGACTCCAGCGCTGCCAAAATAATAACACACACTCAAAACTGCACCCCTGGCCCGGGGGGCATCACCCACCCCGTGCTCAGCTCCTGCCTGCAGGGCTCCTCCATCAGCCCAGGCTGGGAATGGGGAGGTGTGCAGTGTTTCCCTGCTCCTCGGTGGGAACTCATCCCTGGGCTCTGCCTGTCCCTTCTGCTGCTGGTTCCCTGTGACCTCCCATCTGCTGCCAGCACTCGGCGTCCCCAGCACCGCTGTGTGGGACCCCTGCCCCTCTGCTGGCAGGGAGGAGGCTCCATCCATCCTGATTTGCTGAGCTCCGTGGATGAGTGCTCAGGGTAATTGATATTATGATGGAATCCAGCAGGACGCAGGTTGTGGCAGAACAAACATCTGCCTGCTTCTCTTCAGGGAGCCCTGCAGCATGGCCGCTGGAGGGGCTGGGATGTGGCGGGAGGAAGCAGGGGAAGCCCTGAAGCTGTGCTGGGTGCGCGTTGCTGTGTGCATGCCCGTGTGGGTTTGCACGTGCGTTTGCACACTTGCATGCAGATGGACGTGCATGCTGCTGGGGGAATGCATCTCCATGGTGCACAGTGCATGGTGCATGGTTGAGTGACGGCGCTCATTGGAGGCCAAAGGGGAAGGCGGCTTAGTGTGACAGAAAGAGTTTGCACATGGGTTGGGGTGGGGCTGTGGGATGGGCTGGGGGCTGCATGCAGGCAGGTGGGTGTGCACAGGGCTGGGGATTCGGCACCGGGGCTGTTGCACCTCATTTCTTGCACACACTGCCCAAGCTGTCACATTGGAAGAAGCGATTTATCCGCCTCTCCGGGCTGCTGTGCTGTGTGTGCCAGGAGGGAAAGGCTTCAGGTGGGGAAAGGATGGCAGCCACAAACATGCTCCATGGTGCTCCTCTCTGCGGCAAAGCAATGAGTGGAGACCTCAGTCTGCTCAGCGCATCCATCACCAGACCCCACACTGCAGCCTTCCCCCGGGCTGGGGTTGGACAGAGGGAATGGCAGAGGGAGCGGGGAGCTGCGCTGCAGCTGGGGACAGCTGGGGGCTGTCACCAAGGTCACCGAGCCCACCACGTGGCTCCGGAGCCCCGCTGAGAAGGACGCGGCCGAGCGTGCGTTTGCCACCAGTCGGGAAGCGGTTGTGAGCAGGGAAATAAATTCATTAAAGCCATCAAATAAAACAGCACAACAGCCCCAGTGGGATCCCCGCTAATGCATTCACTGGTTGCACCGAGGTACGAATGCCCTGACAGGAGGCTTTTAATTACGGCCCTTCAGCTCGGCTTCCCCCCCCGGTGAGCCTGGCAGTGTCCCCAGCGCCGCCCGTCACCTCGTGTCACCGTGGTGGCCCCTGTGCTCTGCCGCCGTGTCCCCATGGCTGGCACCGCGTCCCCGTCCCAGTGCTCCCAGCGACGCCGGCGCTGCGGGGAACGGGGCTGTGGGTTTTGATAAACTGTTGGTAATCGCGGATGGCGGAGGAGCTCGTGGGATTTCTTCTTTATTCAGGAAAAGAGGCGAATGCAAATGTGTGAACTTCAGAAGCCTCAGTCATCTCGGCACCGCGGCGCAGAGATCCCTGCCCGGCACGGAGCGATGCGCTCCCGGGGATCGGGGTGGAGTGGAGTCTGAGCCGGCACCAGGGGCTCTTGGGGGGTGGATGGGTCGGGAGGTGCTGTGCGGGGTGCTGGAGGGAGAGGTCCCATGCACAGTGTGGCCCAGCGCATCTCCCTGGGCTCTATTGGTGTGCGTCCCCAAAAAGGCTTTGCCACTCCCTGCTGCTGTGCTGCTGCTGCTCCGGGGCTGTCCCTGCCCATGGCTCTGCCTCCTCGGGGCTGGGGTCCGGCAGCAGGGTGCTCACAGCTGCACCAGATGTTGGGGGCTCAGTACCACGGTCAGTGGGTGCTTGGAAATCGAAAGAGGGAAGATCAGTGAGCGCCGCACTCAGCACCAGCGCTGGGTGCCAAGGGAGAGATGGGGATGTGCCATGCAGCTGCCAGTAAGAGTCCAGGGAGGGGTGTCCCTGGAAATGGGGTGGGAGGGCGGTGGGGTCCTTGGGGCCGTTTGGGGGCTGGGGTTCCCCCAGGCTCTGCCAGCGTGCAGCCTCCATTCGTTGGCTGCTCTGAGGGAAGAGCTGCTGGGGAACGGCACGGGGATGGGTGGGACCCCGCGGCGATGGTGGGAGCGGGGAAGGAACGCGGGCGGATCGCTCGGCCGCTTCCTCATGGGTGGCTGTAATCCATCGTGCTGTTCTTTCCAACCTCCTTCAAAGCGCAGCGATCGCCAAGGAGCGGCTCTGCAAAGAGCCCATCTCGGGGCTTTCTCCGCATTTCCCATCGCTGCGTCGGACGTAACAAATCTGCTGCGTATAAATCAGCGCGCAGTCCCTCCCGCGCAGGGCTCCTCCTGACTCATGCATCATCGCGTGGTGAGGAGCTGGGCGCCGGGCTCCGTTGGCAGCTCGCTTGGTGATGCACGAAGCAGAACGCGGTGCTGCCATCCAGGGACACGCTGCTGCTACCCAGGAAGCATCGGTGCTGCCGCGCTGTGCCCTGTCCAGAGCCTCCGTTCTTTGGGATTGCACCGGCGCCTTGTTGCAACCGTTGCAACAGCTGGGGGGATGCACCAAGAGATTCCTACAGCAATCGTTGTCCCTCCCTGGGATGCACCAAGGGATTCTTGCTGCAGTTTTCTCATGGGATGCACCAACCCCAACCTCACATCACCATGGCAGCGGGCTGGGGGCATCCACGGTGCCGGAGAGCACAGCCCGTGCTGCTCCTTCTCTTTCCAGATTCAGCACATTGCTGAGCGAGCGGCCGGCCTGGTTGCTCTGAATTGTTTCCAGCCCCTGTGCTCTGCCAGCTGCAGCGTTCTGTTTGCATTCAGGGTGCAGGTTGTGTGCAGGATTCCGTTTGCCTGCAGGCTGCCAGTTCTATGCAAGACCTCAGCAGCATGCAGCGTGCTGGTTGCATGCAGGGTCCTGATTGCATGCAGGATGCCGGTCTCCCTTGCACGCAGCTTGCTGGTTGCCAACAGGGTGCTGGCTGCATGCTGCGTGCTGCCCGCACCAGCCCCCATCTCGCTGCAGGTGATCGCAGCCCCTGGTTCCGTCCTGCCCCGCCGTGAGCCGCATGGTTTTCCCATTGGATTTCTGTAGCACTCAGCACTCGGAGCCGGCTCTGGTGATCCCAGCCACCTCCAGCTGCCACCAGCGCTGCAGCAGCGCTCATGGATGCGACTGCGGGTGGAGAGCAGAGATTGATGCCCGTGGGTTTCTCTGTGCCGCCGATCTGCCCAAAAAATAGCTGCCAGCGACCACGCTGTGCGCGCGCGTATTTTCCCACCAATAAACTTCTGCCTCAATTGCCCCATTTTTTATCTTTATGGCCTTCGACGCTGCAGGAGATATTGGATCCATATCAGAGCAAAAGAGGACATGAAAAAAGCTACTAAAAACGGCGAGAGAATCTGTCATGGCGTCGGGTGAAATACGCCCTTTTGATCAAGCATCCAGCAGGTATCATCGTAATGCGTGGCTCCGGGGCCGCTGCTGGGAGCCGTGGGCAGCCCCGGGGGAAGGGTCTCCACTGTGCAGCCCTTGGGCGGTTGCAGGGCGAGCTGAGATGCTCCCAGGAGCAGGGATGGAACTGCTGGGGGCCCAGCCTAGGGCAGGAGCTGTCAGTGGGGCGGGGGCCTCGAGCCCCTGACGCTGCCTGTGGCAATGGGGGTTTTAAGTCCCCATCCCACTGCTGCCCACATCCCTGCGGGTGATGGCCCCTGCGTCGGGCAGCTGAGCTGGGGGCTGTGGTGTGTATTAAAACAAACGTCGATAGGAAAGGGCTGGGAGGAGTGACAGCGCCCATCCATCACTCGGTGGCGGGGCTGGGTGGTGGGAGGATGGGTTGGTTCCGTGCGCTCTGCAGCAGTCAGCAATGGGCTCTGGGTGAAGGGTTTACAGCACACGGCTGGGAGGGGGAGAATGACAGCCCAGGGGATGGGATGGATGGAGGTGGGGGTCTCTGTGCCCCCACTGTGCCCACACAGCTGCTGCTGTGCAGCTCTGTGCTGCAGCCTGTGGGTGGTTTGGGGACGCCAGTGCTCTGCATCCTGTAGGTGCCACCACTGCGGGACCTCAGGGCCCTGCTGCAAGCAGCGCTTAGAGCTGGTGACCATGGCATTTGGGAGGAGCCTGGGGGGGAAAGCAATCAGCAAACTTGGCCCTGTTGCACCCGCCTTGCCCAGAATGGGGATTTGTGAAGGGGATGGAGAGCAGGGATGATGCATTACGGCATTCCTGCCCTCTCGAGCATCCCTGCATCTGAGGGGCCAGGGGTGGCAGCCCCATCCCTCCCTGCACGGGGACAGCAGGTCCAGGGCTCAGTCCCTGCCCTGGGCAGGAGTGGTGCAGCCCAGAGCCCCCCGGGCAGCGAGGGTGATGCCGGGGCCTTGGAGCAGGGAGAGGTGCCAGGCTGTCATGGAGCATCAGTTAATGAGCGCTTCCAGTGTGATGTAAATTTGCTCTTCGCTTTCACTCCGATGAATCAAATAAGATCAGGTGCCCTTCATTTTATTATTATTATTTTTTTTTCTTTTTACCCTTTCTCTTTCAATCTCAGCGCAGATCCTCTTCTGTTTTCTCTCTTACCCTTTCATTGAGCAGCACAGCAGTGGGGATATCACGCTGCATGGCCGGAGCCAGAGCAAGGCACAGATCCCACATGCAGCCACACCTGGGTGCCAGCCGTGCCTCGGCCCTTTCCCAACATTTTCCTCCTTTTTGTGGATTTTCCCCCATTCATAAAGAGGAAAAGCTCTGCTGCGGGCAGCACGTGAGCACATGCTTGGTTTTAAGCTCTGTGAAATGTGGTGAAGGTTCCGTGGGGTCTTTGAGCCCTTCCCAGAGGTCCCAGCTCAGGGCTCTCCTGCCCACCCACCTCATGGAAGTGTCTCTTCATCCCTTATGTTGCTCATTATTCTTGGTCTGAGAAAGCAGCTCGGCAGCTCTAAGACCTGGGAGGAAATGTGTCAGTCATATAATGATTTTCTTGATATTTTTCCCCCTCCAAATGAAAGTTGGCTAATGGTTCATTTCGAAAAAAAAATAATTGCTACTGATTTTTCCAAATTGCACAAAATGTATTAATGACACTTTTCAAGACAGAAATAACACAATTTGCATTTAAATGTGCCTAATCTTTGCAAACTCCACTTGGTATTTTCTTGTAGACACACAAAATACCGAGCGCCGCTGCACGTGGAATTCTGGAGGAGCACCAGAGATTGGCAATGGGGCGCAGGTGGCCTGGGGATGTGGGGCTGGGGGTTGGGGGGGTGTTGCTGGGTGATGGGGTGGCATTGGGTGTCGCAATGGTGTTGTTGGGTCTTGGGGTGGCATTGGGTGTTGGAGTGGTGTTGGGTGTTGGGTGCTGGGGTAGCATTGGATGTAGCAGTGGCGTTGTTGGGTGTTGGGGTGGCAGTGGATGTTGGGGTGGCATTGGGTGTTGGAGTGGTGTTGGGTGTTGGGTGTTGGGTGTTGGGATGCTGTTGTTGGGTGTTGGGGTGGCGCTGGGTGTCGTGGTGTTGCTGGCTGTCAGAGCAGTGGCGTTGTGTGTTGCAGTGGTGCTGGGTGTTGGAGTGATGCTGGATGTCACGGTGGTGCTATGGGGCGGCCTATGGGGGCAGGGCTGTTCCCATCTCCGCAGCTCAGCTCCAGCTCCTGTCCCAGCTCTGCGCAGCGCTTCTGGAGCGGGCAGCGATGTTTAAGCTCATCTGCAGGGATTTCCCTCCCTGCGGGGCGGTTTAATTCTGCATTAGGTGTAAGTGCGTTCAGTTTTACAAGATTAGAATGGGCTCAGAGCTGTTGGAGCTGGGCTTCCCATGGCTTTGGCAGGGCAGAACCGCTGCACTGAGCTGGGAGCAAAATCCTCCCAGCAGCTCCAGCAGGGGATCAAGAGGAGCAAAGACATGATGACGAACCCTCGGTCTAACCTCGCTTTTCCCCATTCTGACATCATGGGGCTGCTGGGCCCATCCTGGCTGGGTTCCCAGGGTGCTGTGCCCTCTCCAAAAGTGGCTGCACTTCAGTAGTGGGTGCAGGGTGATGTGGGCATTGGGGTGCTGGGATGCAGGGTGCAGTGCAGTGATAACACACTGTGCTTCGTGTGCAACGCGCTGCAATCCTCCCCGGGCCTCAGACTCCATAAAAAGCAAATGGTTGCCTTAAAAAATCAAAGGAAGAGGGAAAATCTGTCTGTTCTTCTCCCCGCTGTGCTCTCTCCCGTCTGGCTCTGTGTTTCCACTCTCTTCTCCCCCTTCCCCAGGGCTAGGCCCTTTACACTCCCCCTGCAGAGGCCTTGGGATGGCGATGACGTCCCGAACATCCCTGTCCCGTGCCACGCTATGGGGTCAGGACTCGTCCCCCCGTGCCCCATGTGATGCCATTCCCCATCAATCTCCATGCGCTGACCCACAGCCCAGGGACCCCCTCCAGCTGCTCTCTGCTCGCAGAGATTTTCCCCTGCTCCTCTTCTGTTTCCCTTGCAAACAGCTTGCCTTTGAAATTCAAATGTTGCTTTAGCCCTTTCTTCACCCGTTCCAGGAATATCTCCCTTTTCATCTGAAAATAATTAACAAATGAGCAAAACTCCTGTGTGAAATTAAAATTCATGCCCAGAGGTGACCTTTGAAGCCCGGCGCTCGCTGCTGCTGAGCCGGCTCAGGTGTCTTCTGCCCTGCTTCAGAGGGCCTTGTTTACACCTCGTGTCCTCCCTCTTCTTAATTGCATTAAGTGCTGTTCCCCCAGAGATGCCCTTCCTGCTGCCCAGGGCTCCCTGGCCTCATCCTCCCCACATCCCAGTGCCAGCACACCGCAGTGCCCCGGCCGTGATGCAGCCCAGCTTGGCCATATGGCAGCTCGAGGTCAGCACCGCGGAGGGTAATTGTTGGTAATTGGTAATGAGGATCCTCCCCTGGCACCGCCGCTGCCTTCCCCACATCCCGTAGGGCTGCAGACATCCACACTGCTCCTTTTAAGCCCAGCCTTGGTTGCCCCGTGCCGTGGACGAGCCAGCCCCAGATGCCCTCCCAGTGGGGTTGGAGGCCCCAGCAGCGCCCAGGAAGCCTGGGCCCGTTATTCTGGTCCTCCTTTGGATGGAGGACGTTGTGTTTGAGGAGCGGTGATGGACGAGTGAGCAGAGCCGGGGGCTGCTGGGTGCTCCCATGCATGGGGTTGTGCCAAGGGGAGGAGGGAAACGCCCGTTCCCCGTGTGGGCTCAGCTGGAGCAGTGTCTGGGTGGGTGTCATCCCCGTGCATGGGGTGCTCGGCCATGGACAGCTCGGCTGCAGGTCTGCAAGGGGGAATCAGCCCCTGGGTGCGCTCCGCCAGCCCCTGCCCTGCAGCGTGGCTCTGGGAATGGCCCCCCCTCCAAGGCAGCAGCCGCCCGTAATTAAACCAAGTGGGAAAGGTTGCCATGGTACCAACAGCGAAGAAATGAAGCTGCACCTTTATGCTGCTCCGGAGCCTCCGGGTGGTGCGAGCCGTTCTGCCAGGGGTGGTGCGGTGCTGGGTGGGGGGAAGGGACCCTTCCATTTGCCCCCATCCCCTCCCCATATCTGCCCTGTTGGGATGGGGCACACTTCTCCCTGTACCTGTGGTCCCCGATGGAGCCGGATCCATCACATCCCGTTGTCCTGGCAACGGGCAGGGATGCTGCCGAGCACTGGGCTGTCCCCTGTGGCTACAGGGGTCCACCCTCACCCAAAACAACCCCGTGCTTGGGGAGAGGTCTGCGCTGCTCATCTGCCCCTGCTGCCATGCAGGAATTCAGCACAGACTCAATAATGGCACTGGAAGAGCCAATTCAGACTGAGGGGATGAGCGGATGTTCCAGTTGCACTCATTTGGGCAAACTTTCCCCTATTAAAACCCCTTGGATACATCCACTGTGTATGGAACTCAAGATCCTTCCATGCCCCACTCAGTCCTGGCGGCTTCCCATGTCAGCAGAGGTGTGACCTGAGGTGCTGCGTTGGTGGCAAAGGGGAAGCAGCATTTTTTGGGATCTTCCCTTTGTTGGAGGGGTTTCCAGGCATGGACATTGCCTTTCCTTCTTGGGGTCTGGAAAATAGGGCTGGGAGAGCCCTGCTATGGGGTGGCAGGGACCACCACAGCCCAATGGGCATTGGATGACTCAGGGGGATCGGGGGGGTCCAGGATTTCCCATGGACCCCTCCTGGCAGCCTGCTGCTCCCACTGTGCTCCCGGTGCTGTGCCCACGTGGGGTTTTACTGTAATTTTTTTTTGCCTCTGCCCCGTATTTTGAGCTCATTCCTCGCCCTTTCTCTGGCCTTGTCCTCCTGTTGTATTTCTGCTGCGGTAAAAATAGCCAGAGAGGTGTTAAAATAGCATTAAGGCACTTCAACATGCAAATGCTGTTTGTGACTGCCCCACTGCCTCCTTACACCCTCAGCCAGAGGGGTGCAATCCTTGCCATCCCTGCCCTGGGGGCTGTTTTGGGTTAGGGTTAGGGTTAGGGTTGGGGTTAGGGTTGGGGTTAGGATTGGATTTAGGGTTGGGGTTAGGGTTAGGGCTAGGGTTAGGAGCAGAGCTGGGGATGTGGAGCAGAATAGAGGCGTGAGGATGCACACTGATGGAGCTCTCCCCAGCAGCCCCTGTTGAATGTTGGCTTCTGGCCCCAAACCAGCGAGTGCCGTCGCTGTCATTGCAATGGGTTCATGGCTGTCTCCTCTGCGGATGGCTCTGAGCACTGCAAGCACCACCAGCCCCCGTGCACCCAGCGCTGCCGGTGCCAGTTGTCCCCCGTGGGCGATGGGGTCTCTGGGTGGAGCTGCACCCAGCGCAGCTCCCACACGCAGCCGGCGCAGCAAACATTGACGTGGGGATATTTAAAGCCCGGCCGGGTGGGAAGCGAAGGAATGCATTTCCCAAGCAGGAGGGTGGGATGTTATTTATATATGTGATTGGATGTGCCGCCTAAATCTGGGCCCGGGGAAACGAAGGGGAAGCGGGTGGGGAGGGGAAATCACGTCCTGGTGTTGTCATTCAGCGCCGTGGGTGCTGTGGCAGCGTGGGCCCGTGGCTGCTTGGGCCAATGGGAGGGTGGGGGATGGATGCTGCCCCAGTGCGATGCTGCGGTGCCCATAGGGCAGAACCTGCTCCATCCCTCCTGCCCCTGCCAAAGGAGCAAGCAGCTGGGGACTCGCGCTCTCCCCACTCCTGAGCTGTCTTCTGTACTTAATTAATTAGTGTTTGTAAAGCTCCGGGATCCTTGGCTGAAAGGCGCTATTAGAAGTGTGAAGCGTTATTATTAATAATTTACATAAGCCGTTCTTCCGCCGCGCCTGGCTGCGGCCGCTGCCCCCCGGCGGGGCCGGGCCCGACTCCTGGTGCTCCCCAGCAGCCGTGGGGTTCGCTGCCCTGGGCACCCCTCGCTTTTGGGGCATCACCTGCACCGCGGTGCTCGCGGGCTCCCCACGCACACGTGCTCCCGGTGGCTCCTTCTGCGCTGGTTGTTAATTAAGTGGATCATTCAGAGCCACTAGTAATGTAGTGTGTTGTCTTATAATGGTTGAGATTCTGTCCCCGTGCCAGCTTCCATTAGCAACAAAACCCACTTATCTTGTTCCTTCCTATCTCTTCCCTTTATATTTTTATCCTTCCCTTTCCCTGCAAGTCTCTCTCTCCTCTGTTTTCAGTCCCAGCACTGCAGTAATAATTCTACCAGTCGTCATCTTGGTTGACAAAACACTGTTGATGTGACAGCTCCGAGCTATGAAATCTCCGTTACCGCTCGATAATTAATTTACTAATTGTGTGCGCTGCCTGGCCACACGGCTCAGAGCCAGCCCCGTGGTTGGCCATGCCATCCTGACCTCGTGCTGCTGGCACTGGGGAGAGATGGGGGTCTGTGCCAGCGGGGAGGGATGTGGGGTGGGATGGGGATGGGTTGAGGTGAGATGGGGATGGGGATGGGATGGGGATGGGGTGGGAGATGGGGATGGGGATGGAGGAGGAATAGGATGGGAAGGGGAAAGCCTTTCTGCCCTGATGCGCTGCCCTCATCCCTGGCTGTGCTCTAATTCATGAAGCCAGCTGCCTGCATCCTTGTGCATCCCATCAGAGAGAAGGTTCCCAACTTGGTCCAGCATTTCGGTGGACAGACCCTATGTGTGTTGTCCCATAGGGGACCTGCTGCTGCCTTCTCACCTTGCAGACTCACTTGGTCCCCAAACTCACCACCGCATCGCCCCGAGCACATCACGGTGACTTCCCCACATCAAAGCCCCAGCGCCCAATACACAATGGAGAGCTGATGGAAGGGGAAGGAGGCTGTTCCTCCTCCTGCTAATTAGTTTTAATTGAACTCGAAGGCCACATGAGCGCATTGCCCGCCTGTGCTCACCAGCACGCAGCCATTGCTGCGTCAGGAGCTGGGGCTCAGCAAAGTTGATGTTTTCTGCATGGGGATTGCTGTTGCTGTGAAATGTTTTGATTTTCCCTGATTGCAGGAGTCAAGACGAACAAAGCCTTTTGGAGCCGGCGTAACGAGGAGGCATCTCTCACTTTGACACCGCAACTTGTTTCATTTCTGGAGGGAAGCGCCGCGTTTTGCTTCGTTTTGTTGTGCTTTTTTTCTTCCCTTTGACGTCTCCAGCCCCAAACGATGCGTTTTCATCTGCAGAAAAGCTTCTCCTCCCTTATCTCCACTTGGAGTCTGCGTGTAGTGCTGCTTAGTACTGCCCGGTGCTGGGCAGGACCCAACCATGCCCCATCCCCAATCACGGAGCAGCGTGGTGCCAGCACCAGGAGGGATTTCCTTCTCTCTCCCATAGAAACTGGTGGTGTATGGAGGACGAAGTGGTTCAGGAGCTGAAATCATCGCAGTATTCACAGGGCCCTGCCCGGTGGGGTGCTCACAGGATGAGGGTCCCCATGGCCCCGGTGCCGGGATCCTCCTGCGTCCTCACCCTGCAAAGAAATATCAGCTCGTTGCCCGCGCTGCGGCGTCGCTTACGCGGTAATTGCTTTTTGGAGATGCAATTACCGTGCGCTGTGGCGGAACCTGTCACTGCTGTGTGTTGATACGGGCTTCTCTTGGCAGCCGGGTGGCACTGGGGGCTGATGGTGTCCGCTCTGGGGCCACTCGTGGGGGCTGTGGTCGGAGCCCCCCGCCCTGCGTTGCACTCCTGGGCTCGGTGCTGGGTGGGAGTGTGGGTGGGAGCGTTGGGAAGCCCGGGCTGCTCAGGTCAATGAGCGATGGGTTTTGAGCGCGGAGCCGTGGCTCTCAGCAGCTTTGGATGCTTTGTGAAATTTGTCTTTTTGACTCCGCGAGGTGCTCACGCGGGGTGGGAAATGCATTACGAGTCGGAACGCTTTGAGAGCAGAGGGGAAACGTGATGCGATTCAAGCCTCGTTCCTCCCAGCGAGAACAGCCTGATGAGTACAATATGTGGTATTCCTCGCATCCCTTCACCTCTCAGCACTGTGTTTAGAAATACGCTCCCATCCCTGCGCTCTCCAGCAGCCCCAGCTGCAGGGCACCAGGTGGGAATGGGGCTGGGGGTCCCTGTCTTGCCCCAGCCCCTGGGCCCCATGTCCCCATCCCTGCATCCCAGGTGGGTGCCAACCCGGGAGCTCAGCGTGATGCTCCAGGACTCGGAAATGGAATCAGCGCTTGTTTGTTCATGATAATAAATGGGAGCAAATTGCAAACAGTGGGCAAGCGGCTGACAAGCGCCGGTGTTTTAATGTCCTCACAAAAGACCCATGTGTAAGTGGGACTTTGCATGAGTAATTCCATACATTTTTCATGGCGGACCCTAGGGGAGAATCAATCACGCTGCGCGTTTGAGTTTCCCTAATGCAAAGCACAGCACAATGCAACCAGCACCGAGGAGAGCTGGGAGGCAGCGAGCTGCAGCAGCCTGCCCTGCTCCCCATAGCGGAACCCTTCCTGGGGCCCTCTCCATGGGGGCACCCTTTGGCAGAGCCTCTTGTCCCCAGTGGTTGCACTGGGGTTGCTCAGCAAGGTTGGGCAGCACCAGCTGCTGCTATGGGCTGCATGGAAGCGGTGTGCTCAGCTCAGCACCAACGTCTCCAGGTGCCCTCCCTGCTGGTGCACGTGGGCTGGGCGCTGCACGAGGGCTCCTGGTTTTTGGGCTCAGGGATGCTGGTGCCGTGCATCGCTCCCTGACCTTGCAGGGGGAGAGCTGGGTGACAGGTACGTCTCTGAATAGCTCGCAGGGAAAAATGCCCTCATTGGTATTCCGGACAACAGCAGCACCATTCATCTCCAGTGCCAGGACGCTTCATAAATATTAGTGGAGCCTCCCCACCACGAGCAGCAGGGAGCGGTGGCTGCACAGGCAGCACCCATGGGTGGTGGGGCTGGGGGTTGTGTGGGGGCACAGCTGGAGGGGCTCATACCAGGGGACAGCTCGTCCCCTTCTGTAACCCCAGGGGCCAGGGATGCGAGTTATGGGTGTGGGTATGGGTATGGGTATGGGTGTGGGTGTGGTTAGGATTAGGGTTATGGTTATGTTTATGTTTATGTTTATGGTTATGGTTATGGTTATGGTTATGGTTATGGTTATGGTTAAGTTAGGGTTAGGGTTATGGTTATGGTTAGGGTTATGGTTAAGGTTATGGTTATGGTTAAGGTTAGGGTTAGGGTTATGGTTAAGGTTAGGGTTAGGGTTATGGTTAAGGTTAGGGTTAGGGTTATGGCTAGAGTTATGGTTACGGTTATGGTTATGGTTAGGGTTATGGTTAAGGTTAAGGTTACGGTTAGGGTTAGGGTTAGGGTTATGGTTATTGTTAGGGTTATGGTTATGGTTATGGTTATGGTTATGGTTATGGTTATGGTTATGGTTATGGTTAGGGTTAGGGTTATGGTTAGTGTTATGTTTATGGTTAAGGTTATGATTAGGGTTAGTGTTAAATTTAGAGGTTAGGATTAAGGTGAAGGTTGGAGTTAGGGTTGCCACTGCCACACACTGGCAGAAATGGCACCGACCTCTTCCACGAGAGCAGGCAGCATCACTGGCTCTTTGTGATGGAAATGCAGCCCTGCGGGAGCAAAGGGCTGAAGTGCTCCGGGTGCTGCTCCAGCTTCTGCCGGGGATATAGAGCACCTCATTGACAATGATATTTTTTATGCTGAAATGGAAGAAAGCAGCCGCTATCTGTACAAACAAAATTAGGCCAAAGGAGGAAAGTAATTTTGTAAAAGAAATAGGGAGATGCAGGGAGAGATGGATGGGAGACAGATGAATAAACACAATCTACATAGGAACTGATAAAAATTCAATTTCTGCTCACACACGTCCCGCTCTCGCTCGCTCCCTTCCTCTCCTCTTCCCCGCTCGCTGCGGCGCTGACTGCAGCCCTCGTGCTTCCATCTGGGCTGTGGGAGGCACGGAGCCTGCTCTGCTTTCAGCACGCTGCAGCGTTCCCTGTCATCACAACGCTCTCATCCCTCCGGCTTCAGCCTCAATATCTTCCCCTTGCGAGGAGGGGGAACGGGTGAGAGCGCACCCCGCACCTTGGGACTCCTGGGTGCCCCGATTCTTGGTGTCCCCGTGAGCTCGGGGCTGTAGGAGCACGCAGGGCTCTCCCTTTGCTTTTTGAGCACGTTGAGTGCCGGTGGCTCCGGGTTATTAAAAAAATCCCACCTCCAAAAACTTTCCCCCCAGATTTCCCGTGGGGGCAGTGGCTGTGTGTGCCCCACACCGGTGTTGGTGGCGTGGCACTGGGAGGGCTGTGCTCACTGTGAGCGTCCCCACCGAGCGAGTGACAGCCCAGGGCAGGAGCGGATCGATGGAACCAATGCGTGAATCCGCTCCGAAGGCGGCGGAGCACGGGGGGGCCTGCCCTGTGCTGAGCATCCCATTTGGGAGCATCCTCGTGGCACAGTGTCAGTGGCTGGGCAGCGTGGAGGGAGCAGAGGTAAAAAGGCGCCTGAGGACGGATGGGTTGGGAATAAATGGGAGAGGCCGGGAGGCTTCCAGCAGCGGTGCAAGGCTGGAGCACGTCGGGGGCCAACCCTGCAGCATTCATTGGGGTGAGGTCACATGCACACCCTGAGCTTGGCCATGGGGCCCTTCCCTGCCGTGCCCCTCGGGTGCTGCCCCACACAGCCCCCGGTGCTGGGCAGCTGCGGAGATCGGCATCAAGGGGGCTGTGCTAACAGGAGGGGAGATGGAGAGTGGGGCACCACTGTGGGGCACCCCCGTATCCCCTATGCACACACAGACCCCCGCATGCCCACATCCCCAGAGCACTCCCATTTCCCTAAATGAGCACCCACATCCCAATGCACACCCACGTCCCTATGCACACCCACGTCCCTATGCACACCCATGTCCCTATGCACACCCACGTTTCTGTGCACACCCACGTGTGCAGAGGCTGAGCCAAGCTCAGGGCTGGTTACCCTAGGAAATGGAGCAGAGCCCCAGTTAGTGCTGGGTGGTGCTGGGAGGTGCTGGGGAGCTCCAAGTCATGGTGCACCCAGGGAGCTTCACTGCCCCAGCTGTGCGTGGGGGGCACCGGGTGACAGCAGTGGCAGCTCTGGGGCTGGGGGTGTGAAAGGAGGGAACCAAAGCTCCCGGGTTCACAAGGGGCCTCAGGACAGGGCCGCCCCCGTGCTGCATTTTAGGGCTGATGGGAGCGACCACAGCAGCTGCTGCTCTCACACGGTGCAAAGACGTGCAAGGGAAGAGCGCAGCTCCTCGGCCTCACCCTGCGTGCTGCTGCCTTGCCAGCCTTCCTCCGCCTCTTCCTCCTCCTCCTCTTCTCCCTACACCTCCTCCTCCTTTTTTCCTTCTCTTCCTACACCTCCTCCTCCTCCTCCCCCTCCTCCATGGGCCGCCAAGTGAAGCTGCGTTCTCAGGGCTGTGTGCTCCCGAAGTTGATCGTTCCCCTTCAGGCAGTTAAAAGGCAGCCATTGCTCCTCAATCAGCCGTATTTGAATATGGAAATGATTTTTAATTACTCAGAGTCAATATCGTTTTATCACCAAAATGTGTTTGAATGAGGTTTGCCGTATTTGCAGGGACTCTAATAAGCCGAACGCAAATTCACCCTGATTCACGGTTCTTAAATGTTGCTCTTAGAGGGGAGGTGCTGCCCTTCGGGGGGGCTCTGTCTGCGGGAAATGCTGCACCCCCCATCCTGTGGGACACAGGGACATGGGGACATGGGGACATGGGGAACATGGGGACATGGGGACATGGGGACATGGGGACACAGTGACACAGGGACATGGGGCTGTGGGGATATGGGGATATGGGGACAGCCACCTGCCCAGAGCTCCTGGCCCTGAACATGCCCAGTGGCATGGGGTCAGCTCCAGACGGAGCGAGTGACAGCTCAGCGGCGTGACATCCCCGGCTATTGTCTCCTGATTAATTTGCTAATTATGTTCTGCTTTTATCCAGGGGCCCGGCGGCGGTGCTGAAATGTCAGCCACTTGTTTATGCCCTGGGTTGCTGGCACCGTGACAGGAGCAGGGTCCTGTGGGGCTGCCTTGTGCTGGAGCCATGCACTGTCTGACCCATGTCCCCATATCCCCATATCCCCATGTCCCCATATCCCCATGTCCCCATGTCCCCATGTCCCCATGTCTCCCCCACCCACTCCCCCCAGCACTTGGATGGGGATACCCCACTGCCCCCCCCTTTCACACCCCCAGGGTGGGAGGACTTCCATGCACCAGTGTGGCCCTGTTGCCTCCCATGCCCCAGGAGATGCCGCCCTGCTGATAAAGGGATGGGGAAAGCCATTCCAACATCCAACCTTCAGGCTCTCCTGCTGCGAAAACCCATCGTGTGCCTGCGTTCAAGCTCTGGCGATGCTGAGCGGCGGCGGTACCCTCCCTGCTGAAGGCTTAAGCCGGGCTTTCTGCAGCCTCATGTTTATTAATCGAGATGAATATTGATGCAAAGTTTCCTGCTCGGGAGCGGTTGCTCGTGTGCAGCGCTCTGAGTGCTGCTCGGGGGCGAAGCGGCTCCGATGGCCGCACGCTGCGCTCAGCCCCCAGCTGGTGTTCTGCCATCTCCCCCCATTTCGCCCCATTTCTCCCAGTGTCCTCGTGATGATCTCTGCGCTGTGCCCAGCCCGGCGTGCTGAGCCCTGTGCCCTGCCCTGGTGACACAGGCACGCTGCTGGTCTGGGTCCAACCTTCAGCACACAGAGCTCTTGGAAGTGAACACAGCAATGACGCTGAGCTCAGAACATCTCCTGGGGAGGAGGGCAGCGCTGGGGGGGTCAGGGTGTGCTGGGCCCGGCTGGTGGCTCAGCACTGCAGCATCACGCCTTGATCTTTACCAAACCCCAACCTGGCACTTATCACAGAGCATCCTCACATCCTGATCGCACACACGGGCTTCCCCTGCTCCTTTCTCTTTGCTTTTTCTCCCCGGGTGAGCAGAGGGCACGGGGCTGATCCGTCCACCCCAATGAAGGGCATCGTCCTGCTCCTCCATGGAGCGTGGGCTCCCATGCCAGGCGCTCACCGCCTTTTCCCGTTAAAGCAGATTATTTCTGCAAACCTGAACCTTCCCATTTCTCGTGGCTTTTGTTCTTCCGCTGGAGCAATTTGCAGTGAAGTTTGTGGGAAGCGACTCCGACCGAGGGCTGCCCTACGGCTCAGCTCAAACTGCTGCTGCTGCTGGGAGCGGTGCATGGGCTGCAGGAGCTTGGGGCCGCTGTCAGCATCCCCGTGCTCCAGGTGCTGGTGGGGCTCTGGGCTCCTTTGTGCTGAATCCTCCCCATGGCCACGCACAGAGGACCTGCCAGCACACTGACTCTGCCCTGTCCCTGATTTCTGTGCCAAGTGAAGGGGAAATAAGAGCCCTGTGCTGGAAGCACAGCAGTGCGGGCTCTGCGGGAACGGGTAGGGAGAGCTGGGCTGGGCCCTGCCCAGTGCTGGGGGTGCTCAGTGCTGCACATCGTGGTGTGATACCCCAGGGGGGATGGGGTTCTCCTGCTCCTTCCTGGGCACTGCCTCGTCCTGGAGGGGGAAGCATGGAGGTCAGGGGGTTCTGGGCACCCCTGTGCTTTGGCTGGGGGCTGGCAGCACAGCTGGTGGTGCTGTGGCAAGGGGAGGTTTGCAGGGATGCAGCAGCAAAAAGCAGCTATAGAGAGAGCACCCAGTTGTCCTGGTAACAGTGGGTGCCTCCAGCTCCTGCAGCTTGGGCCCCCCCGCTGCACACGGGGCTCTGTAGGATGGGTGCTGGGAGCTGGGCTGGGCCATGGCGATGGCACCCGGAGAACCATAACGCTCGCAGGGAGCCCAGAGCTGGTGACACGGAAATTTGGAAGCACATCAAGCGTGCAGCCCCAGTCAGCTGCGGGAGCAAACACCCAGCGGGAAGCAGAGAGTGTGACCCGCGGAGCTGAGGGCTCGGGATCGCCCTTCTGCTCCGATCTGCACTGATCTGTATTTACAGAGACGGGCACGCAATATCCTCCAGTGATGTCTGAGCCACCGCTGCTGCTCTTCCTGGTGTAACGAGCAGCCCGCGAGCTGCTGGGCTTTCCTCCAGCCTCGACCCAGAGGGGAAGAGCGTCTGTCTGGGGACTTGGGGTCAGGCACCAGCAGGCTGCAGGGAAGGGATGAGGGAGGGATGGAGGGTGCTGCTGGGCACCGTGTGGGTCAGTGCTTGGTCACTGTTGGCACAGTGCTGGGTCAGTGCTTGGTGGGCACAGTGCTGCTCTCTGTCCCCCATGGGACGCTGTGGTGCTGAGGTTCACCCACGCAGGGCACGGAGCAGCAGGGACACGCAGACCTCCTGCACTCCTGCACCTCCTGTACCTCCTGCACGCGCAGTGCCGCAGCTCTGCAGCTCCCTGCCATCCTCGTGCAGGAAATCCTTGTGCTGCACACACTCGTGCCACATTTGTGCAAACACGGTGTGTGCTGAGCACAATTCTCACCCCACGTGCTGCTCTGGGTCCCTCTATAACCCACTCCCTGCAGATTGTGCTTGTGCCGAGCACTGTGCACACGTGCAGTGCATCTGCTGCACACGCACCCTGCACAGGGCCGCGCTGTGCACGCACAGCACCCACGCAGCAGCGTGCTGAGCACCCAGGCGTGCACACTCATGCACACAGCCCACGCTGTGTGTTCACAAACCCAAGCCACGCGTGTGCACGTTGCAACCCGCGCCCGCGCGTGCACAAAGCAAACCCCACGCGTGCACACTGCACATCTGCACACGCACACTGCACACTCCCGCGTGTGCACAACAGCCGTTTGCACATGTGCACGACCCCCCCCTCCCCCCGCTCCGCGTGCACGCGCAGCCAGCGAACCCCCACCCCCTCTCTGCACC
>NC_034430.1:5191960-5193699 GCF_002078875.1 Numida meleagris | reverse complement strand
CCCTTCCCTTCCCTTCCCTTCCCTTCCCTTCCCTTCCCTTCCTTTCCTTGGGGACCTATGGGTGCAGGGATGTGCAGATGGAGCGATGCTACATGTGTCCCCGTGTCACTTGTTGAAGCACTGTGAGGTTCTGTGCAGCCCCATTCGGGCAGTGTGTGCCGTGGCTCGCGCTGTGTGAGCAGCCCTTCGCTTTTCTAGGTCATGGCACTGCTGCCTGTGCTGGATGGCGCCTGGCACCGCTCACGTGGGGACTTGGCCCCGAGGAGGTGGCCCTGGGGTGGCCGAGCTGTGCAGTGCCGAGCGTCTGGTGGGGTTTTGGGGCGGGCGATGCTGGTGGATGGGGCACACGGTGTGGGGCTGGCGCTGAGTGGTGCTCTAGGAGAGCACTGGGGGCAGTGGGGGCTGATCCCAGCCCCACAGCGGCTCAGTTTGGAGCCAGGCTGGGGGGAGCCGGCATTGGTGCTCATGTGGCCCCAGCACGGAAGCGGTGGGGAGGAGCGGGGCGGCCACAGCTGTCGTCACTGTCACCGTGGCTTTCGCTTGGCTGCCCCCCGGCCGCCCTCATCGTGTTGCTCAGCGCCCCATTCCCCACTGGGGTTTGGCACCGCGGACACTGGAGGCGGCTGTGAAGCGGCGTCAGCCCCTCTGTGCCGGAGCCTGGCAGCAGTTCCTCCTCGAGGCCTCTCCTTCCCACACGCTGCTTTTGATCCAAGGAGTTCGCCAGGAGCTGGGATGCTACAAACCTCGGTCTGAGCTGGAGAGAAAATGGACACAGCGCCGCGGGTGCTGCCATCAGCGCCTGCATCTGGGCCGGCTCTGCACGGAGCCGTGGGAATAAATGGGTTTTCTTTCACCTGGGCTGTCCCCATTGCTGCTGAGTGATGGATGTGGGGCAGGACAGCCCCATCCCCATGGGCTCCCCGTGCTTTCCCTGCCCAAAGGAGGGGGTGCAGCAGCCCTATGCTGGGATGGATGCACGGACCTTTCAGGACCTGCCTGCTTTGACGCCTCGATGCTTCTCCAAGGGAATTTGGACTGGGGCCCTGCAAACTCACTTCCTACCACGCTGCCATCCTCTAATGGGGACGAGGTTGGCCCGGAGCCACCCAGCTCAGTTGCCAAACATCAAGGCTCCATCACTGCTCCATGCTCGCGGGGGCCACCACGTCCCTCTGTTCTCAGCCCATCTATTCATCCTCAATGTTCGCCGTGAGCAGGATGGATCCAAGCCTTTCTCCTCCCCAGAGAGCAGCACCTCGGAGGCTCCCGACACATCCAGCTCCAGCTGAGACCAGGGGCTACCGAACCCCACCACGGGCACGCATCCGCTTGCTGCTGCTGCCTGAGGGGCTGGGACCCCAATTGGGAGAACTCCTGGAGCCCCCCCGCCCCTTTGCACGGTATGGGGGGGGGGGGGGCGGGATGGGTCTGTGCAGCGGGAGCAGCATCCCAGGGGCACTCGGACGGCAGAGGGAGCAGCCCAGTGCCGGACTGGGGGGGACCCCAGTGCTGATGGGGTGTGTGCCCGCCATTCATTCCCTAGCAGCGCGTAATCCCTAACCCCGGTGGAGATTCCACCGCGCCGTCACCCGGCCTCGCTTCTGGAGTGGAGTTTTACCAACAGCAGTTAAGTAAAATAAATACAAAGGCCTGTGCTTGCCAGTGGTAGCGCGGCGCGGCCGGTGATTGGCAAAGCGGCCCCGTTAATTACGGCTCCGCGCCGCTGCCAGCCTGCGTGC
>NC_034430.1:5152595-5191794 GCF_002078875.1 Numida meleagris | reverse complement strand
CCGACCCCGCGCTGAGCGCACACGTGTGCGTTCGCGGCTCACAAGCGCGCACACGCCTGGGCGCACACGTGCGCACGTGCACGCCGCGCAGGGCGCCGTGCTCAAGGGGCCGAGCGGGGAAGGCGCTGCCTTCCGAGGTTGCCCCTCTCTTTCATCTGGCGGAGCTCGGGGCGTTCAGGAGCGTTCGGGAAGGGACGGGGAGGCCGCGCCGGCGCTGGGTGCGGGCGGCAGCGGGAGGTGAGCGCGGGGGCGGCTCTGCGGCTCCCGGCTGCCTTTGAAGCACCAGCGCAGATCCCGGGAGTGGGAAGCGGGCAGCTCACCCGGCGGGGAAGAGCTCGTTAGAGCGCTTTGTTCGCCCGCGGTCACCGCCGGGAAGCTGCGATGCGCTGCGATGGGATGGAGCCGCTCCGTGCCCTGCAGCTGCACGGGTGCGCGTCCTGTGCCGAGCCGTGCCGAGCCGTGCCGAGCCAGCCACCATCCCGCTGCTCCTGCCGTTACCTTTCAGCCCGGTGCCCCACTGCCCGGTGCTGCAGCACCGCCCCAGCCCCGCGCCCTGCCCTTGTCCCTCGCCTCCCGAAGCCCCGCGGATCGTGCGTCTCGTTCAGCCTATTAAGGGAACACTGCCTGGTTAAAAAGCGTGTCACTTAAAACCCAAATCTCCTTTACTTTGCTATTAATCGTTTCTCAGATTATTAATGCCGGCAGGGTTTAGTGACGCCCGCTTATCACTTTTGGGGCGGTGTGTTTGTTTCTGCCGTTGAGTGGCACAGAGAAACCTCTGCTCCCAGCACCGGGGCCACGCTCTGGGCGGGTGGAGCTGCGTGGGATCCCCCATGAAGTCACCATTAATGGGAAGATCCTCAGGGAAACAGCCTGCAAGCACGGCCGGGGCGTTGTGGTGCAGGGCAGTGCCTCCTCCTGCCGCTGGAGCCTGGAGCGATGCACGATCCGTGCAGCAATGGAGAGATATGGGTGGTGATGGAGAGGTGTGGGATCCCGGTGGTGATGGAGAGGTGTGGGATCCCGGTGGTGATGGAGGGATGTGGGATCCCGGTGGTGATGGAGCGCTGCCCATTCCCCGACGGAGCCGCCGCTCCTCCCTCTGTGGCACAGCGCTGTCATTTCCACGCAGCCGTTTCCCGGCTCTGTAATGGCTCTTTAAAAGCTTTAATTAAAAACCCAGCCCTCCCTTCAGCCCGGGCGGGGAACAAAGGGAGACGAGAGGGGTTGGAGCAGGCTGCAGTGTGCCAGCAGTGCCAGTGGCAGCTCCCGCAGCCCTGCGAGGTGCTGGGATGCAGCCGGTCTCTGGGGGTTACAGCGGGGACCCCCCCGGCCCGCAGCTCCCAGCATGGCGAGGTGCGTGCTGGGCGCTCCCCCCCACGAGGGATGGGGCAGATTTGGAGCACGGGGACGGCGGTGCTGCACGGCTCGATGTCCCCGCGGCGGTGGCAGGTAGGGCCGGTGACAGCCTCGGTGTCCCCGAGCCGCTCCGCAGCGCTGTGTCCCCCGCGGGTCACTCGGTGCCCCAGCTGTTCAATATCTTCTCGGGCTCAGCGTGCGGCCCAATGAAATATTTTCACTGCAGCGGCAGCAGCACTCGCTGCGGGGAGCGGGGCTGGTGCCTAACGAGGCCTCCGGCAGCAGCTGAGCGCCGGTGCTGGGCGCGTCCTGGCCCCGCTGCGGGGATGGGGTGGGGATGCTCCCGCAGGGCAGCGCGGTTGGGATGCGGGGAGCTGCGCTGCGCTGGCAGCGGGGCTGGAGCACAGTTCCCTGCTCGCTGCTGCCGGGCGAGGGAAGCAAGCACCATCTTGTGTCCCTGCCAGGCTGCGGGAGCCCCGCGCTCAGCTCGCTGCAGAGTGGAGCGTGTCCCCGTCTGACCTCCTCCTCCTCCCCCTCCTCGTCTCTCTCTCCCCCCCCCCCTCCCCCCCCCCCCCCCCCCCCTTCCTCCTCCTTGCCATCCCTAAAGCTGCGCATGGTGGGATCCTCCAGGGGACCCCGTGTCCCTGGCGGTGTCCGTAATGCCTGCGGAGCTCCGGCAGCGGCACGGCTCAGCTCGCTGCTTGCGGGGTCTCCTGTTGAGTGGGGCTGGAGCAAAGCGCTGCTCCCATTCATTCCCCTCACCTCTTCCACCTGGGGGTCCCACCTGCATCCTGCCCAGCCCAACCGCTGCCTGCCGTGCCTTCCTCCCCGTGCACGTGCTGCCGGCACCGAGCCCCTGTGCCTGTTGCATGTGAGCTGGATTATTTTTAGCTCCCTGATGTGCCCTGCACCGCTTCAGCGCAGCCTCAGCCGCAGCTCAGGCTCCTGCCCTGCGCAGGGGATGCCCATCTGTCAGCAATAAGGACAGGGTTTGGGACATGGAAGAGCCTGACAGTGAGGGGCCACCTCCCGACCCCCCGCAGTTGTCCCCTTGCCCCATGGAGCAGTGCTGATGTGCTCTCAGTGCCCTTGGCTGCTGTCAAGCCGCACTCTGGTCCTGCTTAATAAGGCCATCGCATGCATTATTTTATTAATGAATTATTAAAAAGCTATCAGCAATGATGCTCTGTGTACCTGGTGTGGTTCCCAAGAAATAGGTGACACCCCCATGCTGGGGTCCCAGGGCAGGCAGAGGGGATGGCACGACAGTGGGGTGTCCTGGTGAGCCGGGGGGCACAGGGGGGCTGCGGGATGTGGCCAGAGCACTGTGCCTGCTGGGCAGTGCTGGTCAGGGCAGCGGGAAGGACGCTCTGCAAAAGTCATCGGTCTCAGTGGTGCGTGTGGAAATGGGATGGCAGCGGGGGGAGGGTCCTGGGGGCTGTGTTGCAGGGGGGTGGCATTTCGCATGGTGACCCCCAGCACCTGCTCATGGCACAGTTCCTGCCCTTGAGTGAGCGGGAGCCACAGTGTTGGTGGCTTTGGGGTGCAGCCCCCGGTTCAGCACCACGTGCTCCAGTTCATGGAGGTCACTGCAGCACTGGGGGGGCTGGGGCAGCGCTGGGCGAGTGCTGTCCCCTGGGGGCTGGGGACCCCCCCACGTGCTGACCCCTGCACCAGCTCCTCACCCCTGGCGCAGCTCCCAGTAAGCATCCATCTGCCCGCCCGTTTGTCTTGTCTGTTTATCCGTCTGTCCATCTCTCCCACAGGGCAAATGCCATAGGATGACCGCTGCTGGTCCCCTCTTACTGGCTGTGATATCGTCTGTCCTGTGGCTCACGCGGGGCTTCGACCCGGCTCCCAGCGCCTGCTCCGCTCTGGCCTCCGGCGTCCTCTACGGCTCCTTCTCTCTCAAGGACCTCTTCCCCACCATCTCCTCCGGCTGCTCCTGGACCCTGGAGAACCCCGACCCCACCAAGTACTCTCTGTACCTCCGCTTCAACCGCGAGGAGCAGGTGTGCACCCACTTCTCGCCCATGGTGCTGCCGCTCGACCACTACTTGGCCAACTACACCTGCGAGCCACGCGCGGAGCCCGCCAGCCCCCCGCCCTCCCCACACCCCGAGGAGGAGGAGGAGGAGGAGGAGGGGGAGGAAGCCGAGCTGGAGCTGTGCGAGGCCTCCGGGCCCTTCACCTTCCTGCACTTCGACAAGAACTTCGTGCAGCTGTGCCTGGCGGCGGAACCCGAGGCTGCCCCGCGCCTGCTGGCCCCGCAAGCGCTGGAGTTCCGCTTCGTGGAGGTGCTGCTCATCAACAACAACAACTCCAGCCAGTTTACCTGCAGCGTGCTGTGCCGCTGGCTGGAGGAGTGCCTGCAAGCCCCCGGCGCCCGGCGCTGCGGCCTCACCCATGCGGGTTGCAGCTGCCAAGCGGAGAGCCCCCCGGCACCGCGGCACAACGGCACGCGGCAGCCTGCCGCCCGCACACCTGCCCCGCCGCCCACTGCCACCCCCCACTGCTGCCCCCAACCTGAGCTTCATTCTGCCAGTGGCAACGAGTTCGAGCTGCCCGAGGTCCCGCACGGTGAGTGGGGAGTGCTGGAGGATGGGGTTGGGGGCTGGGGACTGAGTGGGGACAATGTGCAAAGGGTGGATCCTTGGGGACGGAGGTGCAAATCCACTGCTGGGCATGGAGCAGGGAAACGTGCAAAGGATGGGGCTTGTTCATGCACACCCCTGTCCTAAATTGGGTGCTGTGCTCTGAGCAGGGAAATGTGCAAAGGATGGATCCTAACGATGCGTGCTCCTTGGGACAGGACAGTGCAAATTGGGCATTGTGCACAGAGCAGGGATGCCATGCAAAGGGGAGAACCCTGCCTGTGCATGCTCCCTGGGACAGGAGGATCCAAACTGGGTGTTGTGCATGGGGCAGGGAAAGTGTGCATGTGATGGAGCTTGCTCAGGCACAGTCCTTGGGACTGGATGTGCAAATTGCATGGGGCAGGGAAAATGAGCAAGGAATGGATGTTGCTCACGCACACTCCTTGCATCCTCCTGTCACCAACTGGGTGCTGTGCACCGAGCATGGAAAATGTGCAAAGGGTGGATCCTGACCATGCACGCTCCTTGTGAATGGAGGTGCAAATCCACATCTGGGCGTGGAGCAGGGAAATATGCAAAGGATGGATCTTGCTCACGCAACTTCTCAAGATAGGGGGATACAAAATGGGCACTGCACTGAGCAGGAGCACCGTGCAAAGGATAAATCCTGCCTGCGTACGTTCCGTGAGACAGGAGGGTGCTCACTGTGTGCTGTGCACGGAGCCGAGAACCCAAACAAGGTGTGACTCGCTCCCACACCCGCTCCCAGCTCTGGGTGCTGCTCTCTGAGCAATACCCTGAGCTCCCGGAGCCGCAGCTCTCTCTGCCAGCCCAGCCCCTGCACTTTGCACGCCTCTTTGAGCACAGCCTGTGCAGCCCCAGGGCCTCGCTCGCCTCCTGCGCGGCCGCGCTGCTGCTCGCCTGACCGCGAGCCCGGAGCAGGAGCGCTGTCACTCTGCATTGGTGCAGACGTGGAAAACAATTTGCAGGTAAAATGACCCTTTCCCATGGCAAATTACCCTTGACTGCTGCAGCCCGTGCTCTTGTTATTCCAGGCAGGATGGCACGGCCGGGCTGTTAACCAGGCGCAGCGAAGCCATTTGCTCAGGACGGAATTGCAGGAGCAAATTGCAAGCAAAGCAGCTGCCCCCCGCCCCCCACCCTGAGCAATGGGGCCGGGCTGGTGGAGGCCGCCCATCCCAATGCTCCCTTTGCACGTGGGGCCGTCCCTGGTGCTTTGGGAGCACATCTGGCCAGATGTTCCCCTGTGCCAGCCCCAGGCGATGCGATGAGGAGCTTAGCTGCTCGCGCTCTTTATCCAGGGCACGGCTGCTCCCAGCAGATTAGGTGGTGGTGTTGGGCTGTGTGTATATATATAATTTCATTGGGCTTTAGCATTTAGTTCAGGAGCTAAATGTCATTACGGGCAGATCCCCCGAATAAATCCCCGGTCCGTTTCAGCTGCGTGGCTATAAATCGCCTCATCCCGAGGGGAGCTCCTTGATCTGATTTTTTTCTTCTTCCCTCCCCCCCACCTCCCCACTTTAAATGCAACTCTGCGTGGGAGGATTAAGAGCACAGCGTGGGGTCCAGGTGCCGTCCCATTGCGCTGCGTCTCCGTTGCACTGCATCCCCGTGCACGCCGGGCGCTCACGTGTGTCACTGTGCCTGGAGCACAGAGCATCCTTCATGGCAGCGAGGGGCGCTCCCACCTGGCCTCCCCCGTGCCCCCCGGGGGAGAATGGGTTCCTTTCAGGGCGGCAGCGGGGCTGGGGCTGAATGGCGCCTGTGAGCAGAGCTTGGCGGGTGCCCAGCGCTGATCTCACCAGCTCTCCTCCGCCGAGAGCTGCAGCCGCTCGGGGCTGGCGTCGGCCCAGCAGCTCCCGGGGCCTCCCCGTTCCCAGCCACGGTGGTGCCACGGGGTCCCCGTCCCCGGTGCCGCCTCCTTTACACCGTGGGAGCCAAAGGGATGCAACCCCATTCCCAGCTGCAGCGGTGCCATGGAGTTCCCCACCCCCAGTGCCATCCCCTGTGCACTGCGGGCCCAAAGCGACGCAGCTCCCAAGCGCAGCACCACGTGGGCACACAGTCCATGCAGGCAGAACTGCCCCATCGGGCAGGTGGGGGTCGGGGCATCGTGGGGTGACTGTGTGCTCATTGCAGCTGTGCTGTCCGTATTTCTGCCAGCGTGGTCTCAGCCCTCCAGCTGCGCCAAACCCACTGCCCCACAGCAGCCTCCACCACGGCAGTGATGTTGGGATGGGGCTGTGGGCTCCCAGCTTGCAGGGACACGGCCGCCATAGGGGGACAAACTGGAGTACCCCCCCCCTTGCAGCAGTGGTGCTATGGGGGACCCCAGGTCAGGTGCCACGGGGGCAGCAGGGTCTGGGCATGGCTGCAGGCAGAGCCCTGCGGTGAGGACCGGGGATTTAGTGCTCTCCAAAGGAAATTGAATTTGGTGTCTCTGTCGAACACAGCTGGGCAGAGAGCCCTCGTATATCCTCTGGATTTATGGCTTCCCCGGGCTCTCACGGGGATGTGTGTAATTCTGCCTGGCTGCTCGCAGGGCCAGGTGGCCCTGTGGCTGGGCAGCATCTGGTTGTCCCGTGTCCCCATGTGCTGCTGAGCAGTGTGCATGGAGAAGGGTCCCAGTACAGGGCCATGGCAGGGCAGGGTCACACCGAGCTGGAGGGAAGAGCCGGTAAATCTGAGTCTGTTTTCTGGTGCTCCCAACCTGTGGCTGTATATCACCTGTGTGTGCTGCACAGTGAGCGCAGCTGGGTGCTCCATGTCCCCGTGTCACCCCCTGTCCATCCCGTGGGGACATCACCGTGCCAAGGTGATCACGCCATCCCGGCTGGCACGGCAGCGTGGTGCCATGGGGCTTCAGGCTCCGTGTGTCACCTGCACCCTGCTCTGCCGAGGGGACGTCGGCATCACCTCCATCCCTATGGCACCGCATCACTCCCACTGCCGGGATCTCAGCGGCGTCCTGGGCACGGGGACAGGGGACATGGTGGTGTCCCAGAAGGGTCTGGGTGGGGAGATGGGGTGAGGCTGCCCCTGTGCCTCTCTGCCGAGCCCTCCGCGTGCCAGTTAATTTCACGCCAAATGCTCTTGATGGATCTCTTGTTATTTTTGGTGAGCTGAGCCATAAATTTGTGCCACCTCACTGCAGCAATCTGTTCAGTGGGGAAGGGAGGGCACCGCCGCTCCCTGCCATTCGGGTGCCCAGGGGTGCACTGGGGACATCGGTGCCCTGGGATGCACGGTTGATTTCAGCCCACGTGACCAAAAGGCTGGCAGAGGTGCGATGCATTTTGGAGCTGCGCGTGTGCTCAGCCATCTGTAGCCCTCAGGAAGCCACGCAGTGCTCAGCGCGGGGCTGGGCATCCTCATCCACTTCACAATGTCCCCACAACGTCCCATCCCCATGCCTGTCCCCACATCCCCACGCCTGTCCCCATATTGCACTGTCCCCACAGCGTCCCATCCCCGTGCCCGTCCCCCGCCCGCTCTCACCACAGCCCTTCTCTCTTCCAGGCAATGCTGTTGAGGAGAACCAGAAGGTGAAGACACAGTGGCCGCGGTCGGCGGATGAGCCAGGGGTGTACATGGCCCAGACAGGTACGGGCGCTGTGGGGCGAGGACAGGGGCAGGGGGCACAGTGCTGGGTGATGGGCGATGCAGGCAGAGTGACTTCCTTTGCTTCCAGCCCACGGACCGACTTCATTTGCTCCATTCAGACATTTTTCCTTTGCGCCTTCCTCCGAGGGTTGTAAAGCAAAAAAAAAAAAAAAAAAATCTATTAATTGTTTCGTTCAAATGTATTTATTTGGCAAATTCATCTGGGTAATTGGAGCGTGGCGCTCCCCCTCCCCAGCAGCCCCTGATTGATGGGCCTGGAGGCGAGCTGCGAGATGGATGGGCCCCTGCACTGCTCCATGTGCCCGGCATGCAGATCTCCCACAGCCGGCTCCTAACCCACAGAGCTGCTGGGTGCAGTGTGGGACACGGGAACACCCACCATGGGGGCACCCAGCCCCATTGCCAGCCCCAAATGGAACCCCATGGGGGGGACGGCCCCATCCCCTCATGGTGCAGGCACCTCGGTGGGAGCAGAGCCTGCCTGCAGGACGAATTGTCCCCTTCAGAACCCTCCCCCGCGTATTCCTTTTTAATTTAAACTGATGGCCTTTTCTTCTGGCCTGTCCGATAGCTTCAGATGGATCATCAAGCTTCATCAGAGCCGGGTGCTTGCAAATGTCAGCGGCGCAGCTGTGCGGGGAGGGCGGGCGGTGCGGCATGTGCCACAGTCCCCCCGGGCACCCGGAGCTTGTGCAGGGCTGGGGCCCCACACAGGGCCAGGTCTGTGCCATGGACCCCATGCAGGGTCAGATCCTGTGCCCTGACCCTTATTCCAGGTTTGGGAGCAGCATTGTCACGGTGGGGGCTCCTTCACCCTGCTTGCATCCTTGGTGTGCTTGTGCTCACTGTGCCTGTGGGTGCTGCCCAGCTGCATTCCGACCACTATCCTCATCTCCATCCCCATCCCCACCTCCATCTCCATCTCCATCCCCATCCCCAAGGGGACCGCACGGTGCTTCCCGGGCTGTCCCCATCCCTCACACCCCATCTTCCCCCAGGGGACCCCGCGGCAGAGGAGTGGTCGCAGTGGAGCGTCTGCTCGCTGACATGTGGGCAGGGCTCCCAGGTGCGGACGCGCTCCTGTGTCTCCTCTCCCTACGGGACGCTGTGCAGCGGGTTGCTGCGGGAGACACGCACCTGCAACAACACGGCCACCTGCCCAGGTAGGGGGGACGGGGGGCAGGGGGACACCACGGGATGGGGACCGCGGCGTTGTGCATTTGTGGAAAATGGGGGGAAGTGAAGAGGTGGCTTCGTGCAGCTGGTTTCCTCAGCATCTTGCCTTCCCTGAGGCATCAGCTCTTGGGGAGCACTGTGCTGGGGGGCGGTGCGGTGTGTGTGTGCCCCACGGCGTGGGACTGGGGCCAGGAGGCTGCCCATGGTGACTGATCCCAATCTGTGCAGGGCAGAAGGTGGCCAAGCTGCCCGGTGCTCCGCTACAGATCATGGGCAGGAGCAGCAGGACAGATGCCTGCTGTGCCCTGCGCTCTGAGGGGTCCGTGCATCTTCTGTGGGGCTGCAGGGAGCAGCGTGGCAGCAGGCAGGCTGTGCACTCTATGCCATGTGGATGCTCCCCTGGGTGCGGGGGCTGATGAGGATGTCTCAGCTCACAGAGCATCCCTTAGGATGCCTGGTGAACCACGTGGTCCCTGGCTGCTTCCAGATGAGCTGAGCTCGTGTAAATGTGATTTGTGCAAGGAAGGGGCGGTGCACGTGTTTCAGTGCCAGGGTGAGCGGGCACGGGGTGCACACACCATCGGGAACCCAGCAGGAAGGCTGGAGCTGGGCAGGGAGCCATATGGCATCACTGCTGCTTGCTTGGGGCCGGTAGAGCACGAAGGTGGGGAAGGTGCAGCTGGTGCCATGGGCCGTGCCCAGCAGTGCCCCTGGGCATGGAGGGGTCTGTGATGCCCAGGACCCCTCGGTGCCGGGAGGAGGGGACGTAGGGACGCTGCAGCCTGCGGGGCAGGGTGTGCCATGACTGCCCTGTGCTGTGTTGCAGTTCACGGCGCATGGGAGGAGTGGTCCCCGTGGAGCCTGTGCTCAGTGACCTGCGGGCGAGGGGCCAGGACCAGGACGCGGCGGTGCGTGGCCCCGCAGCACGGAGGGAAAGCCTGCGAGGGCCCCGAGCTGCAGGCCAAGCCCTGCAGTATCGCGACCTGCCCGGGTCAGTACCACTCTCCTCTCCCCCTGCTCCGTGTCCCCAGCCCTGGGACAGCCAGGAAAAGAGCTGAGGACGAGGGCTGTGCCCGCGGTGCAGGGGCTGCAGTGGTGCGAGGCTCAGGCATTGTTACCACAGGGACATGGGCAGCACGGGGACACAGGGCTGCATCCCACGCAGGGGTCCCTGTGTGCAGTCAGCTGAGCTGCAGGGACCAGAGCCTCCACCACGGGCACGAGGAGCCATTCCCGGGGCGTGCTGGCACCTGGGGTGGCATGGGGACACTGTGGGGCACCAGGGAGGTGCTGGAGGCAGCAGAGGGCTCTGGCTGTGTGCGTTTGCCTGGATGCTGTGTCGGGCTGCAGGGACACCCCACGTGCAGTGTGGTGACGCAGGAGGAGCACGAGGTGTGCAGCTTGCACCCAGCCTCCTCGCCATGCAGGGCTGCATCCCTGCTGCACGTTGTGGCTTTTGTCACTGGGAGTGCTGGAATCTCTCAGCTCTCGTGGTGTGGAGCAGTGCTGGGGCATTGCTGCGCTGCAGGAGCAGTGCTGTGGGGTCGGGGTCTGTCCTGGTGACCAGACCCCCGGTTACAGCATCGCTTGGTGATGCTTCTCAGGGCTTTGGCGCGCGGAGCTGCACGTCGCTAGGTTGGACCCGTTGCACGCAGAGCGCGGTGCGGGCGGTGGGGAGCTGGGGCTGGCAGTGTGCGGGCACTGACCCATTTCTCTCTCTTTGTCCCTGCAGTGGAAGGGCAGTGGCTGGAGTGGGGCGCCTGGAGCCGCTGCTCCGTCACCTGCGCCAACGGCACGCAGCAGCGCACGCGCAAGTGCAGCGTCTCGGCCCACGGCTGGGCGGAGTGCCGGGGGGCCCACGCCGATGCCCGCGAGTGCTCCAACCCCATGTGTCCCAGTAAGGCTCCGTGTGCTTGGGGGGGTCTGGGAGGGACGCGGCATGATTCTGCCTTAATGCGGCTGCGGTGTCACCGTCAGTGATGTGAAGCTGCTGGCGTGCTGTGGGGTCAGTGCTGTGCATGTGGGTGCATGGGGGACAGGAGCAGAGCACGATGCTGGGGAGCAGCAGCCGCCCGCCTTGTGTTGGTTGCTTCCTCCAGACGTGTCCTGGCTGGAGGAGGTGTCTCTGTGCTGCACATCCCCGCTGCTTCCTGCCCCCTGCTGGGTACCCATTGGTACCCGGTGGCTGCAGGTCCCAGTGCCTGGGGCACTATGGTAGGGCTGAGATCTGACCCACTGCCCCATGGGGTTCTGAGGATCAGGAATGGGGACACGGGGCTAAAGGATGCGTCCTGCCCTCCTCCTGTCCTTCATCTCTCCCTGCATCAGCTGCAGGTGTGGAGGGAGCTGGGTGTGGGCTGGGGGCGGCTCTGCAACGCACCTGGGTGCCCTTGGGCTGCCAGCAGGGAGCATTGGGCCTGCAGCGTGGGGTCGTTTCTCTTGCTTGAAAGAGATTTAAGTTATTGATTCTGGGGACTGAATGCCCCGCGGAGCTTTCGATCCGCAGCGCAGCGGGAGCGCACCAGCCCTGTCCCGTCCCCGTCCCCACACGGCACTGGGTGTCGCTTGCCGCGCTCAGCATCCCGGGGCCCCCGCGGTGTCCCTGTCCCCACAGCCGACAGCAAATGGGGCCCCTGGAACCACTGGAGCCTCTGCTCCAAGACGTGCGACACGGGCTGGCAGCGCCGCTTCCGCATGTGCGAGGGCACCGGCGTGCAGGGCTACCCCTGCGAGGGCACGGGCGAGGAGGTGAAGACCTGCAATGAGAAGAAGTGCCCAGGTACGGGGCAGCCCCCAGCGCCCACCCCGGGGCCGGGGCAGCGTCTGACCCCCTTCTTGCCCCACAGCCTACCACGAGATGTGCAAGGATGAGTACGTCATGCTGATGACCTGGAAGAAAACCGCTGCCGGGGACATCATCTACAACAAATGTCCCCCCAACGCCACAGGTGAGGGGCGCGGGGTGAGCAGCCCCCCAGCCCCGGGGGTGCTGCCATTGAGCCCCCAGCCCTTGTTTCCCCGCAGGGTCTGCCAGCCGCCGGTGCCTGCTGAACCCCCACGGGGTCGCGTACTGGGGTGTGCCCAGCTTCGCCCGCTGCATCTCCCACGAGTACCGATACTTGCATCTCTCAGTAGGTGCACGCTCCATCCCCTGTCCCCCTGGGTCCCCAGCCCCTGTCCCCTGCTGGCCCCATGCAGGGTCGGGGTCCCCCTAGCACTCCTCCCACTGCTTGGGGTGGTTATTTCATTGTCCCTTGGGTAACCAGGGGGAGAAACTGAGGCAGGGTGGGGAAGGAGGTCACCATCCTGCAGCTGGAAGGGCACCCCACGCTCACCGTGTCCTCACAAAGTGGTTCTTGGGATGGGAAAGATCCCACGGCCCCTTCTCATGCTGCTTCCCTCATCAGTCTGATTAGCTCTGGGCATGGCGAGGGACCAGGGCACGGTGCTGGCCACCAGGTGACACCGCTGTCCCCAACCCTCACCCCGGTACAGCTGCGGGAGCACCTGGCCAAGGGGCAGCGGGTGCTGGCGGGCGAGGGCATGTCGCAGGTGGTGCGCAGCCTGCTGGAGCTGATGGCCCGCAAGACCTACTACAGCGGGGACCTGCTCTTCTCCGTCGAGATCCTGCGCAACGTCACCGACACCTTCAAGAGGGCCACCTACATCCCGTCCTCCGAGGACGTGCAGGTAGCGGGATGGGGGCACGGGGGACACCGCGGGGAGGTGGCGGCGGTCCATCCCCAGCGCTGCTGAGCCCCGTCCCCGCAGCGCTTCTTCCAGGTGGTGAGCTACATGGTGGATGCGGAGAACAGGGACAAGTGGGAGGACGCGCAGCAGGTGAGCAGCGTGGCCATGGTGTCCCCATAGTGTCCCCATGATGTCCCCACGATGTCCCCATGGTGTCCCAGTGGTGCTCCCACAATGTTCCCATGATGTCCCTGTGACATCCCCACTGTGTCCTCATGGTATCCCCACAATGTCCCCGTGATGTCCCCATGGTTTCCCAATGGTGTTCCCACAACGTCCCCGTGATGTCCCCACGGTGTCCCTATGGTTCCCCACGCTGGGGACGTGCCCTGAGCTGCCCGCTGCCCGCAGGTCTCTCCCGGCTCCGTGCACCTGATGAAGGTGGTGGAGGACTTCATCCACCTGGTGGGGGACGCGCTGAAGGCGTTCCAGAGCTCGCTCATCGTCACCGACAACCTGGGTGAGCGGCGGGCGGCAGGGGGACGGGTGGGAGTCCCCGGGGGTGACACCCGCTGTGCCCGCAGTGATCAGCATCCAGCGCGAGCCCGTCTCCGCCGTGTCCAGTGACATCAACTTCCCCATGAAGGGCCGCCGGGGCATGAAGGACTGGGCACGCAGCTCCGAGGACAAACTCTTCATCCCCAGGGAGGTGCTCAGCCTCTCCTCCGCCGGTACGGGGCTGGGCACGGGTGTGAGCGTGCACACGTGTGCACGTGGGTGAGCGTACGCAGCCAGGAGTCTACGCAGGTGTATGCGTGTGCATGTCTGAGCGTGCACGTGTGGGATTGTGCACCTGGGACCCTGTGTGTGCACATGTGTGAGCTTGCACAGGTGTGAGCATGCACTTGGGTCTTTGCGCATGTGCGAGTGTGCACGTGTGAGAACGTGCATCTCTGGCTGCGTGTGTGTGTGAGCATGTGTGTGTGTACCTGTGTGATTGTGCAGCTGGCACTTGGTGAGTGTGCGCATGGGTGAGCACGCTCATCCAGGAGTCTGCATGTCTGCACGAGTGTATGAGTGTGCACATATGTGAGTGTACGACTGAGTGCACATCTTGAAGTGTGCATGAGTGTGCATGAGCATGCATGAGTGTGCAGGTGACATGGTGCAAGCCCACGTGCTGCAGGTCGGTGTGTGCCCGTGCAGGGCTGCGTGTTCTCTCCTGCGTGTCCCAGCAGCTGCGTGTGCACATAGGTGCACGTGTGTGATGTGTGCACACGCGTGTGCCGGGTGCTGGCTCTGCACCTCCCTGCACGGCAGCACCGCTCTCCATCCCCTCTGCAGAGCTGGATGAGTCGTCCCACTTTGTCATCGGGGCCGTGCTGTACCGCACGCTGGGACTCATCCTGCCCCCCCCCAGGTGAGTGTGGCTGCCCCGGGTCCCCCTGTCCCTGTGTTCCCGTGTCCCTGTGTCCCCACCACGGCTGCCTCTTCCCCACAGGGCCCCGCTGGCCGTCACCTCCAAAGTGCTGATGGTGACGGTGCGCCCACCCACCAGGCCGTCCGAGCCCCTCGTGCTGGTGGAGCTCTCCCACATCATCAACGTGAGTGTCCCCTCGGCCCCGCTCCTGCCCCATCGCTCCGTGCCCGATGTGGGGATGGATGCCCCATGGGGCCGGGACCAACCCGTCCGTCTGTCCGTCCGCAGGGCACATCCCACCCGCAGTGCGTCACCTGGGACTACTCGAGGACGTGAGTGGGGCGTGGGGATGGGGCTGGGAGGGGAGGTGCTGTCCCCTTGGCACCGTGGGGAGTGGGGTCGGTGCCATCCTGCACTGAGCCCCTCCGGCTGCGGGATAATTTTGCTGGTATCAATTTGCTTCCGCGTGACGCCGGAGACAGATGCCTACAGCCTGCCAGATGCAATTTGTTAGCACGGTGCTCGCCGCCGTGGCAGGAGAGAGGGAAAGTAGGGCACGGCGAGGGGGGGCTGCACCGTGGGGCTGGGGACAGCACCTCCGGGCACCCTGCACCTCGGCATCCCTGGTGCCAGTACAGCCCCACTGGGGGGACTGGTGCTGGGGGTTTGGTGCGGGGGGGACTGGTGCTGGCTGGAGGCGCTCCTTGGTGATGGCTGTGGCTGTGATGAGGGCGGTGGGTCTCAGCCCAGCGTGGGGACACGCGTTCCCACAGACCCACAGCTTGGTCCCCTGTACCCAATGCAAGCAGCACAGCATCCCTGGGGGCTCCCCATCCCAGCACTGCCCTTTGCACAGAGTGGTCCGGTGCTCACAATTTGTTTCCGGGGGAAACAATTGCCCCCCAAAATTTGGGTTTGCAGAGGGCACATTCCTGCATCGGTTGCTGGGGACACCCATGACTGCCCATGCCCACCCCCCCAGGCCTGGACCCCTCTGTCTGGCTGTCCCAACCCCCTCAGCCTGGATGGGATGATTGCAGACTGAGGCTCTGGGGGGGATCAGCACTTTGTACCGTGCCATGTGCCCTGGGCACACACCCCACGGGGGCAAGCAAAGGGTTAATCCAGAGCTGCGAGGGGTTGCCCAGTGGTTTGAGTGCTTCAAATTGCTCTCTCCCTCTTGTGCTCATCCCATTAATCAGTGATGCTGGCTTGGGAAACTGGGACACGGAGAGCTGCCAAACCCTGGAGACCCTCCCGGCGCACACCAAGTGCCAGTGCCGCCGGCTCGCCACCTTCGCCGTCCTCGCGCAGCTGCCCAGAGACCTGGTAGGGGACAGCGGGTGGGGATGGGGACAGTGGGTGGGGATGGGAGCGCTGCAGGGCGCAGCCGAGCGTGGGGTCCTGGGGTGGGGATGGGGAGGTGTTGTGGCCGTGGCACTGAGTGGGTGGGCACTGGGAGATGTCAGACCTGGGGGGGGGTTTCCCACTGTTTGGGGTTCTGGAGCCCCAGGGATGTGCTCGGGTGGCAGGGTGCCACAGGGCTCTGTATAGGGGAGGGGTCTCATCCCTCCTGGCAGAGGGCCCCCCCCTTCCCCATTGCTATTCTGCCCACACCCCCCGTTGGCATGGAGATGGGCATGGGTCCCCAGGAAGGCGCCTTGGTGGCACCACTGCCACCGCCCACCTGCACAGGGGGTCCCCAGTGAGGACAGAGGGGTCCAGCAGGGAGCTGCCATGGGGGAGCCAGGCTCAGCTTCTCCCCCCTTTCCCCTCCAGGCCATGGACCCCTCGGGCAGCCCATCGGTGCCACTGATGATCGGCTGTGCCGTGTCCTGCATGGCCCTGCTGACCCTGTTGGTGATCTACGCTGCATTCTGGAGGTGAGTGTCCAGGCAGGTGGGGACAGCGGGGGGCTGGGGGGCACCCGAGATGTGAGAGAAGTGGGGAATGGGATGGGAAAGGGGGGCACAGCGTGATCTATGGGATTGGCTCAATGTGATGCCATGAAGGGGAGGGGTGACATAGAATTAGGGTTGCAGTTGGGGTTGGGGTTGGGGTGGGCACCATCACTGGGTCAGGGCAGCACCTGCAGCACTTTGGAGACACGGGAGAAGGAAGGGACAGGAAAGGGACAATCCAGCCCCCCAGCCCCATGCCTCTCTGCCCCCCAGGTTCATCAAGTCGGAGCGCTCCATCATCCTGCTCAACTTCTGTGTCTCCATCCTGGCCTCCAACGTCCTCATCCTGGTGGGGCAGTCCCAGATGCTCAGCAAGGTGGGCACCACGCCGTGCCCCCCATCTACCACGTCCCACCCCCAGCTCCCAGATTGGATTTGGATTAACTCAATCTCGGGATTAAACGCTTTGCGCGATGGCTTTGGCACAACCCTCACCCCGGGCGCAGGATGTTTAACCGCTGCCGTGCCGCGGCCCCTGAAGTTCCCTGTGTCCTTGCAGGGGGTGTGCACCATGACAGCCGCCTTCCTCCACTTCTTCTTCCTCTCGTCCTTCTGCTGGGTGCTGACGGAGGCCTGGCAGTCCTACCTGGCGGTGATCGGCCGCATCCGGACGCGCCTGGTCAGGAAGCGCTTCCTGTGCTTGGGATGGGGTAAGGGCTGGTGGGGATGGAGGGGGGACACCGTGCACCCTTCCCATTCCCCACGGGGTTCTTGGAGCCCTCATAGGGAACCGAGGCACCGTGGAGAGCAGGGTGGCCCCTACCCTGGCTTGTGTTCCCTTAGCTGTGGCCCCAGTCCTTGTCCCCGTCCATTGGGGCTGTCACGGAGGCGGTGCCAGGGGGCACAGCGCTGCCCCCCCCCAGCTCAGCCCTCCCTCCCTCCTTCAGGTTTGCCAGCCCTCGTGGTCGCCGTCTCCGTTGGCTTCACACGGACCAAAGGCTATGGGACGGCGAGCTAGTACGTGGGGATCTTGGGCACATCGGGCTGGGGATTGGGACAGGGAGCGGGCAGGGGCATCCCCTCCCCACACCCCTGACCCCCCTGGTCCCCGCAGCTGCTGGCTCTCACTGGAGGGCGGACTGCTCTACGCCTTCGTGGGACCCGCAGCCGTCATTGTGCTGGTAGGACGGACCCCCTCGGACCCCAGACCCTTCCTGCATGTTGGGGGGGCCGTGAAACCCTAATGCTGGCTCTGCCCCCCCCAAGGTGAACATGCTGGTGGGCATCATCGTCTTTAACAAGCTCATGTCCCGCGATGGCATTTCAGATAAGTCCAAAAAGCAGCGAGCTGGGTAAGTACCCTGTGCCCGGTGGGGCCAGAGCGGAGCCCCCTGCCCTGCTGTGGGGCTGGGGGCTGCAGGGGCTCATGGGTGGGGGCTGAGCATGGGGCAGAGTTCATCACAGCAGTGGGAGGTGGGACTGAGGCTGGGGCAGCCCTTTTGCTGGGGGCTCTGGGGGCAGCGCATGGGGAGGGGGCTGTCACCCCAAGGAGAGGGGCTGTGGACCCCCCTTGCTGCCGCTTGGCCACCGCTGCAAATCATTAACAGCTCTGCCGCCCCAACTAACCCTCTTTCTCTTTCTTTTTCTCCTTCCATTTGCTTTTTGCCCATGTCCATCCATCCGTCCGTCTGTCCATCTGTCCCTCCCGCTGTCCCCCTGCCTTGCTGTCCCTGTCTGCCCCCCCCTCGTGGCCCGGTCCTGGCCGCGGGGCGCTGGGGGGGGTGGTGGGCACGTAGCTCGAAGCCCCCCCCCTGCGGCAGCCTGCTGCTGAAATGCACCAAGTGCGGCGTGGTGTCCAGCGCGGCCATGACCTCCGCCACCGCCAGCAGTGCCATGTTAGTGCCCACCATGCGCCCGCTGCATCCCCACCCCGAGCACAGCCTGTACGGGGGTGGGAGGAGGGGGGTCTGTATGTGGGGTGGGCACTGGGCACCCACGTGGGGTCAGGGATGGGGCGTGGGACAAGGCTGTGTGCTCGGGGCGGCCCCGGGCGCAGGGTCGCGTGCCCCCTGCAGCCATCCCCCCGCATGGCATGGCTTCTGCCGTCACCTCATCGCCGGGGTCGGGGCATGGGGGCTCTGCTCCTCCTGCTTGGGGTGGGGGGATCGGGGAGGGCAGCATGGGACCCCCTTCCTGGCACTGACCCCCCTGGGTGCTGGTGGGACCCCCACCCACCTGGCGTCCCCTCTGCGTGGGATGCAGACCCAAAAGGCAGTGCCAAAAACCTCCCTTTGTTCTGCGGGAGGGTGAGGGTCACCCCGCGGCCCCCAGTGCCCTGGGACCGATGGGGGGACAAGGAGCCCCCATGACCCTCACCTTCACGTGGGTGATGCCACCAGCACTCACCCAGCACCGGACTGGGGACAATGGGCCAAGAGGGGACGCAGGGGAGTGCTCAGATGCTGCACGCGTGGGCAACCCCGGGGAGAAGTGGGGGGCTCGGGGCTGTGTCGGTGCGCCCCACAGGTGGGCTCACCCCCCGCCCTCTCTCCCTGCCCCAGGGCATCGCTGTGGAGCTCCTGCGTGGTCCTTCCCCTGCTGGCGCTGACCTGGATGTCGGCCGTGCTCGCCATGACCGACCGGCGCTCCATCCTCTTCCAGGTCCTCTTCGCCGTCTTCAACTCCGTCCAGGGCTTCGTCATCATCACCGTGCACGGCTTCCTGCGCCGAGAGGTGGGCCGGGGGCGCGGGGGCACCCCACCACCCGCAGGGGACCCCCATCACCGGCTGTGTCCCCGCAGGTCCAGGACGTGGTGAAGTGTCAGATAGGGGTGTGCAGGAGCGAGGAGAATGAAAACTCGCCCGACTCCTGCAAGAACGGGCAGGTGCAGATCCTGGTGAGCGCGGCAGCGCCAGCACGGAGAGGGCAGGGACCCCTGCGTGCCCTGCAGGTCCCCAAGATGCATTCACTTCCCCACCTCTCTCCCTCTTCTCTCTTTCTCTTTCCCTTTCCCCCTCTTTCTGTGTTTTTATAGACAGATTTTGAAAAGGATGTTGACCTGGCGTGTCAGACAGGTGAGGGCTCCCCTGTGCCGTGCGCTGGGGTTGGGGATGTTGCTGTGCCATGCCATGGGGTGGGCATGGTGCCGTCATGATACCAGCACGCGGGGGCTTCGCTCCTTGTTCCCCCCTCCCCAGCGGACCCCCTCCGACCCTCTGCCTGCCCGCAGTGCTCTTCAAGGAGGTGAACACCTGCAACCCCGCCACCATCACCGGCACTTTGTCACGCATCTCGCTGGATGGCGACGAAGACCCCAAGCTCAACACCAGCTCGGAGGGCAATTTGGGCTTCTCCAGCCTGCCGGGCAACATCCCCGCCACCAGCATCCTGGTGCAGGTGCCCAAGATGACGCCCAACGTGGTGGCAGGTTTGGAGCTGGGCGAGCCGCCGGCGCAGCTGGAGGCGCAGGGTCCCGTCTACCTGTGCACCGAGAGCAGCCTGCGGCCCCTGGAGTACGGCTGGCTGCGGGCGCCAGAGCCGCCCAGGGAGAGCGATTATATGGTGCTGCCGCGCCGCAGCCTGCAGCCCTTCCAGCGCGAGGAGGGTCCCAGCACCGAGGAAGGGACCCCCCGTCCCACTGGGGCAGGAGAGGGGGATTCCTACCCTGGCTTTGTCTCGGTGGAGCACGTCAACGTGAATCTGAGCCAGCCCTACGGGACGGTGAAGCACCCCTACGGGCTGCAGTTCAAGCAGCACCCCACGGTGCGGCAGATCCTGGCGTCGGAGCTGTCGGAGCGCAGCCGCACCATGCCGCGCACCGTGCCCGGCTCCGCCATGAAAGTGGGGTCCCTGGAGGTGAGCGGGGAGCGAGGGAGGGGCACGGGGCCGGGTGTGCTGGGGGACACGTGTGCATGGGGAGGGAAGCACCGGGTACAGGGTCGGTGAGCGTGCACGAGCACATCCCTGTGTGCCAAGGGCTGCGGTGTTGCCCTGTTCCCGTGCTCCCTGTCTGGCACCCGTTGTGCTGGGGATGGCTGTGTGACCCCCGAGGCTCTGCCTCGGCCTGCAAAGACCTTTCCCTGTTCTTGTCCCTCTCCTCCCCGCTGCTCCATGTGTCCCGCCAGAGGAAGAGGTTGCGGTACTCAGACCTGGATTTTGAGGTGAGCGGTGGCAGCGGGTGGCAGTGGGGTGGGGACCCTTGGCCATGCCATGTGGGGCCAATGGGGCAGAGCCAGGCTGCAAGAGCATCACACCAGGGACCGCAGAGCGCTGGCTGTTGATCAGATCTCTAGTGCTGAGTGGTTTGATGGGAGGGGATGGCGCTCACAGCCAGGCTGTCCCCGGGTGTGGGGCAGCTGTGTGCCAATGGGTACGGGTGCTGAGGGCTCGGCTCTCCCTTGCAGAAGGTGATGCACACGCGGAAGCGTCACTCCGAGCTCTACCACGAGCTCAACCAGAAGTTCCACACACTGGACCGGTACCGGGCACCGGCTGCCGGCACCATCAAGGTGAGCTCCTGGGCTCCAGCAGAGCGGGGCGCTCAGGGGGGGGATGTGGGATCCGGGGCTGCGGGGCTGTGGGGCTGAGCGCTGCCTCTTTCTGCAGCGAGAAAAGCGATGGAGCGTCTCATCAGGTGGTGGGGAGAAGAGTGCAGCCACTGTAAGTGCAGGGACTGCGTGGGGACGGGGCTGCATGGGGACAGGTGGCTGTGATTGCAGTGAGCTTGGGGGCTGGGGCTGTGCAATGCTACACACTGCAGCCCCGCTCGCCCCACAGGACGCAGCCGGCCCCGAGGACCCGCAGCCGCCGGCCGCGCCGCCCAAGCCCTGGAGCACGTTCAAGGCGATGACTCTGGGCTCACTGCCCAGCGCACACCGGGATCGCCTGGAGCTGCGCTGTGCGGACTGGGAGGGCCCCTGCGCTGGTCTGGATGCGGCCGACGGGGACTTCCAGACGGAGGTGTGAGCCCCGTGCAGGACCAGCTCGCACGCTGCGTTACTCCGTCCTCCTCCGTGCCCGGGGGGATCCCATCCGTCGGAGCCATCCCGGTGGGGGGACCGCGCACCCCACACTCACCCACCGATCACACGCGCACCCTCCTGGCCCCCCCCCGGGCAGGACCGGCCGCCGAGGCCCTGGCATCTCCGTTCTTTTCTACCGGGATGTTTCTTCACGCAGTGCACCGTGTGCACGCGCGCGGCGGCCCCGGGCACCCCACGCCCCCCACGCCGGGTGGTGGTCCCGTGGCCGGGCGCCCTCGCCCCGTGGCCGCCCCCTCCCAGCCGTCCCCACCGTCCCCACCCCACGGGGCAGGTGCTGTCGTTGTTGGAAATAAAAGTTCACTCTCTGTGGTGCCGTGGGGCCGCCACGTGGTGCTTTGTGTGCCACCATAGTGAGGGGGAATGGCACCGGGTGGGGACGTGCCTGTCCCAGCCCTGCTGTCCCCCACACCTCGGGCTGTGCCCTGTGCACGGATCCTGAGTGGGGCTGAGCCCACCCCAGTGCGCTGCTGTGCAAATGAGTGCAGGAGCCGGGAGTGATGAATGACATGGTAATTAATCTACAAGCAGATGAGAAACTTTGGAGGCAGTTACCTTGTGATTGCAGTGGGGCACTGCGGTTGGTGCCCAGGCCAGGGACAGGGGGCACAGCCACAAGGGGAGCAGAGGTGGGACCCACACTCGTGGGTAGGACCTCACCGTGTCTGTGCCCAAGGGAGCAGGGGACCCTGTGCAGGAGCTGCCATGGAGAGACCCTTGCTTCTACCCCATGAGGGTGTTCAAAGGGCAGAACCCAGTGCCCCTCCAGCAGCTCACTGGTTCCTTCTGGTGTGGGACAGCGCAGGTCTCTCATCCCCTGGCCGTCCCACTGAGTGCTGATTGCATGACCCAGCTCGTCCCAGTGCTGACCGGTTTGGAGTTGGGGCTGCAGGTTGCGTGCTGGGAGCGAGGCAGCGCTGGGCTGGGGCCAGCTCCAGTTGTGCAACACGTGGGGACCGCGGCCTTGGTGCAGGGATTGCAGCTGGGGTTCTCAGGGCTCTGCTGCAGGAGGGGGGCACGTGGCCGCCCCAGCACTGCTCCCCAGGACACGGTGCTCATTGCTGAGAGCAGCAGCCGCATCCTCATGCTCCGGTTGCTTAGAGCCCTCTCCACCTCCCCACATCCAGCCCAGCCCAAACTTTGGGGCCAGCTCCGGGTCCCATCTTTCCCTTCCCAGCCCCAGGCAGCAACAAGCAGCAGTGGCAGGCGGTCCTGGGGCATCTGGTGGCAATTAGCAGCTTTTATTACTCATGGAGACGCCATATGGGTGAGGGAACGGAGCCCGCCCTGGCGGTGCAGGATCACAGGGGGACGGGGAGGGCTGGCAATCTGTGGGGCTGTGTAGGAGCGAGCATGGGGGTCTCCAGCCCCAGATCCCATTGGTGGATGCGCAGTGTGTGAGTGGTGTCCGGGGGGGACGGGGTTGGAGAGCCCCAGAGCCATTTTCCATCTGAGCCTCGGCGCGCCGCAAAGACCTGCGCCAAAAATGTTCGGTTTTGGGGGGCGGAAACGATGGAGAAAACACTCAGACGCCGAGCAGCCGGCACGGAAAGTTCCTCTGCTCGGGTTCGAGTCCCTCCGCCTTCTTCTCTCTGGCGAAGCACTTCCACCAGAAGAGACAAAGCTGCTCCTCCAGCGCCACAAACCCAGAATCCACACCGCAGGAATTCCGGGCTGGCACGAGCAGGGGATGGAGGCGGGGAGCCCCGCGGTGACGACGCTGCGCCGCGTGACGCTCGCTCCATCGGAGGCAAATTGTCTCCAGCTTGAAAACTGCAGCGCTCTGCTCGGGGTCGGGTTTCTTGGCCGCCGGTGCCGCTGTTTCTTGGAAATCCAGCTTGCCTCAGCGCTCGCCGGGGGCCCGCGCTCTCTTCCCATCCTTGCTCCAGGGGGATGCTGGGGGGATATTGGCTCTCTTGGAGGAGCTCGAGGCCATCGGCCCCGCGGAGCCTTTGGCAGAAAGGGGCAAAAAGCCAGCCCTGAGCCTGCCCCATATCTGGGGGAGCTGGATGCGGCCTCCTGCCCCACGCGCTGACATGGAGTGGTGCAGAGCTGTGGCTGTGCCCACACTCTCAGTGCCAGCGGGATCACTTTGCGCCACAGCACTGGGAACAACCGACTAGAGCAGGGAAACTGAGGCACGGTGGCAGCTGTGTGGGGGATGGCTGCCACCCCCAGCACAACCCACAGCCGTGCCAGCACCACTGAGGGGCGAGAGGATGGGCCCGGGCTGCAGCGAGGTGCCTGAGCCCTGCTCGTACCCACACGGGGCTGCCGGGAAGCTCTGCAAAGAGAGCAGCTCGGGGTGAATAATCACCCACTCAAAAGGAATGATAAGAGTTTCGTGATGTTTCATCCCCGCTTGCTTTAATTAGCCGTAATTGCTACAGTAGGCAAGTTGCAGATGAACCGAGCGCTCTGTCACCGCATCTCGGGGGCTGTGGGGTGGATGAGCGGCACCGCACCGCGCTCCAGCAGCAGCGCTGCCAGCTCTGCCCCAGACAGCTTATTTACTGCGGGCTGAATAAATATCAGTTGTTAATTAGAGCGCGCTTATTGAGATGCATGCGTCCCTAACACACGTTTGTAAAGCCTCAGTGTAAATAGATTCATCCTAATTTGGGAGGAAAGCGGTCGAGCAGAGGCGCGTCGTCGCTGCCGCATTGCACTGGGGGAGAGGGGACTCAGGGGACCCCCACCTGGGGCTGATTCGCAGCCCCCAGCCCATGTGGGGCAGGGGCTGTCCCGTGGGATCTGCTGCCTGCGCTGTGGGTCCCAGGGCCGGGCCTGAGGGAACCCGTGAGCAGAGAGGAGCATCCCAGGAGGACACCCTGCTCCCCACACCTGGGTCACCCTCTGTGCCTCAGTGTCCCCTATGTTGCAGTGTCCCAGCGTCCTCTCTGTGCTCCATATCCCCCCATGCCACAAGGTCCCCCTAGTGCCCCACTGTACCCACAAAGCTGCAGTGTCCCCAAGTCACTTCTGTGCCCCAGTGTTCCCTCGTGCCCCTTTGTTCTGATGTCCCCCCTGCGCTGCAGTGTCTCCTCTGTGCCGCAGTGCCCCAGCGTCCCCTCTGTGCCCCCGTGTCTCAGTGTCCCCGCGGAACGAGGAGCTGCTCCACAGGGACAGGAGGAGGGTGCGGGGCTCGCTCCCCGAAGACACCTGGGGGGGGAGATGGGGAGGGGGCGGAGGGCGATGTGCCGCTGCCGGGACCCCCGCGTGGGGGCGACCCGGGCGGGAGGGGAGGAAGAGGAGGAGGAGGAGGAGGGCGGGAGGCGAAGGAGGGCGGCGGCTCTGCCCCACCCCCCCCCGCCCCGAGCAGGGGAGGAGGAGGGCGGGCAGCGACCGGGGGGCGGCTCGGGCCCCCCCGGAGGGAGGCGGGGAAGGCGGCGGCGGGGGCGGACGGACGGACGGACGGGACGGAGCGACAGCGCCCGGGCCGAGCCGCACCGAGCCCGGCAGGTGAGCTCCGGACAGCGCGCGGGGGAGGGGGGAGCTCTGAACCGGGACCCGTCCGGACAGAGCCCGTGTCCTGGGAACGGGGAGGGGAGACCGGGACAGGACGTGGCGCGGCAGGAGCCGAGCTGCGGGGGGAAGAAGTCGGGGTGCAGGGTACGAAGTGGGGAAGCAGTGGTACAGAGTCGGGGTGCAGCGGTATAAAGTCGGGATCTAGGGGTACAAAGTGGGGATGGAGGGGTATAAAATCGGGGTGCAGGGGTATAGGGTTGGAGCACAGCGTTCTGAAGTTGGGATGCGGTGCCGTGAAGTCGGGGTACGAGGGCAGCAAAGCCGGGGTGCAGAAGTGGCGAAGTGGAGACGCAGTGGGGCAGGGTCGGGCTGCAGCGCCGTGAGGCTGGAGTGCAGGGCTGCAAGGGAGAGGGCGGCAGCAGCAGAGCCGGGGCTGTAAAGTCGCAGCGCAGGGGTATGAAGTGGGGGTGCGGGGCGTCCTGGGCGCAGCGGTGCGTGTCCCACCCGGCAATGGGGGGCAGTGGGGAGCGGGGCTGCGGTCTCGCGCTGTCTCGCTGCTTTGCTTCGTGGCAGGAAGCGGGCAGGGGGGGGGTCAGGTCGGAGTGACCCGAAGGGTTTTGGACCACTCCAGGGAACCACGTGGGTCCGGGAAGTAAAAGAGAACGGACGGAGATCTCCTTTGGGGTCCTCAGCAGGAAGCACGTGGGGCCCGGGGGCACCTCACCCTGACTTCGGGGTGCGTCCGGATGCTGGGGTTGGTGGGTTGGGTCGCAGCCCTGAATGTGAAGTCCGGGTGGGGGGGTCCAGCAGTGGGTGAGGACCACAGTGCAACCCCAAAGGCTGCAGGAGATGTGGCTGAGTGGCTCGGGGACTCCTCCATGCTGGTGGCTTGCAGGCAGCTTCCCAGTGTGGGGCACGGCCAGGGCCCGCCGCCTCCCTCTCTGACTGCCCATCTCCCACCTGCAGGCAGCTGAATCGGGCCCAAGCTGCTGCCATGGGCACCATGAGGGGTCTCTGGGCCCTCGTCCTGGTGGGGATCATCAGCACATGTGATGGGACAGAGCTGCCACCGGAGGAAGGTAAGGGGCACAGGGAGTGGGGCACGGGGTCTGCACCCCCCAGGTTGCTCCCATCCCTCCTTACCTGTCCCTAGGTGTTCAAGGAGGGGATGAGAGAGCAATGCCAGAGCCACAAAGTGTGGGGCAGAGGTGGCTGGGGATCACCATGAGCCGTGCCGCGTCCCCACATACCGGCACCGTTGGCAGCAGGGCAGGCTGTGTGCTCCCTGTGCCGACTGCATGGGATGTGGGGCTTTGCTCAGCATCCCAGGCGGGCCCAGGGCCAGCGAGAGCAGCGCCAGCGCCGTCGTGGGGAGCCAGGCCGGGGACACCCCGCTCCCACCCACGTCACCCCCGCAGCACTGGGAACACCCTGCATGGATGGAGCGGGCTTGGCTGTGCTCCTGTTGCGGGCGCTGGCTGCCAGCTGGCTGCTCCATCCTGCAGCGGGGCTGCTCGGAGATGACAGGGCAGCGTGGCTCTGGGTTCAAGGTGGGAAGGGGTTTGGCCTCTATGGAATGGAGGCACGAGGCTGTTCCCATGAGCTGGGGAGCGGTGGGCGCTGGTGGAGCCCTGAGGGTCCTATCTGCGGTGTCCCTGGCTGTGCGTGGGGCGCAGCGTGGGGCTGGCGGCGGGGCGAGCTGCAGGCGGATGATGGGGAGGAGCTGCTGGCAGCCAGGCCGTGGTTGCATCAGTTCTTGCGGGGGTGGAGCGGTGCTCGTCCTGGTGGGGGCCGTGGGGGCTGCAGCCCCTTGGCACAGCTGGGGCACCCGGAGGGCAGAGCACCGCTGTTGGCACGGCACTGTGAGGAACGGGTGCAGTGTGTGGGACCCCGTGGCCAGCGCTGGCAGTGCTGCTCCGGAATGTTAATTAGGGAAACGAGGGCTGGGATGGCCTCAAAGCAGGCAGCACCGGGGTGAGGTATGCCCCCTGCCCCGAGCGATGATCTCAGCACCGCCTGCGCATGGAGCTCTGCTCCGGCAGCGCATCGTGCTCCTGGGCCAGCACCAGCCCCGCAGTGCGAGCGAGTGGGCAGCGTCGGGGAGAAGCTGTGGGGCTCGGGCTGTGGAGCGGAGGCGGGGGATGGCCCAGCGCTGCTGCCTGCACTGAGACACAACAAATCCCTCTTTCAATACCCCCTTGTTTCCTCCTCCATCTCGCGCCTCCCAACATCTGGCAGCGTCCAGCGGAGGTGGATGGATGATGTCGGAGCCCGATCTATCAGCACTGGGTCTGACGCGGCGTTTCCTGCCTGTCCCCATCCCCTCGGTGCTGCTCACCCCTCGCTGCCCCCTGGCAGCCCTCGCGCCCTCCCCACCTGCCGCCAGCCCTGGGACCACGGGACGCCGTCTCTCCGCGCTGGGTGGCCGCGGCGCCGGGCCCATCTCCTGATGGCGATTCCAGGCGTGGGGCTGCTCCAGACAAAGCGCGGCTGGGAAAGGCATCGCACGCGGTGACCTCGCCATGGGGAGCCAGGGCTGGGCTGGCGGTGCGCCCGCTCACAGCACGCGGCTTTGCTCCTGCTGGGTGCTGTGCTGGAGCTGCCATGGGAGCACCAGGTGTGGGGCTGTGCAAGCCCCTGCTTGGGGACACCGCGGTGACACTGAGGTGACATGGTGGTGACGCATTGCTTTGGCTTTGCAGGGACGCCGTGCCCGCGGCTCTGGGATGAGGACCTGGTTGGGAACAAGTATGAGAACGTGACGGGTAAGGAAATGGAGACGGGGCCCTGGCTCCCCAGGGATGAGCTGCGTGCCCGCGGCGGTGCCCTCACCTCCTCCATCCCCCAGGCTTCAACCTCATTAAGCGCTTCGACCTGCTGAAGATCTCCTCCGTCAAGAAAGTGCGCGGCCCACGGGGCACGGTGCTGCTGCGGCTGGGGGCCGTGCCGCTGGTGCAGCCCACGCGGTGAGTGCAGCTCCCCTGCTCCCAGCGTGCTCCCACCCGCCCCGCCAGCAGCGCCGTGCGTGGACCCGACCCCTCCAGCCCTGGGGGACGTGGGCAGCGAACACAGCGGGACTGCAGCACTCGTGGAGACGTGGAGGAGCCGATGCTGTGCGCTGCCCACTTTCCTCCTCGAAAGTAAATCACTCAGGACAGTGGGGATGCAGCCAGCCCTGACGCAACCGCTGTGCTGCGGATGCTCTGTGTTTGCTCTCCTGAACTTGGCAGGCGCTGCCCAGGGTCCGGCCGAGCCTGAAGCGCTGCTCAGCTCCGAGCAGGAGCTGTGGGTTTGCTGGGGCCACGCAGAGCCCAGCCCTGCTGTCTGCATTGCATCCCGTCTGCCCGTGCCTGAGGCTCTGCTCCGGCTGTGCCAACTCACAGCGTCGGGGCCAGCAGCTCCGCGGGGCTGCCACGCTGGCACAGGGATGCTGTGGGGTGGGAGAGCATCCGCGTCCTGGGGAGCAGCATGGGAAGGGGATGCGCTTTGCACTCCCTGAGGTTGGCAGTGGGGAGAGGGCTCAGGGTTTGGGGGTACCTTAGGATGAAGGAGAGCCAGCTCCCGGCCCGGGCAGCTGAGTCCTTAGATGGCTTTTGGAAGCTGCAGGCTGGTGTTGCTCTTGGCTGGGTGCCTGTTGCAGCCTGGAGACAGTTCTTGGGAATGCTCGGCACGGGGGTGGCACCAGCACCATGCACCCATGGGTGCTCCACTGCCCTGGCCCTGCTCTGTGGTGCCCCATGAGGACCCCGCACCCTGTGGGGGGCACAGCCTGCTCCCACACAGCCACCCTGGTCCTGCTCCAGAGCGGTGGTTTGGAAAATTGCTGCTGTGGTGGAGGCTGGGAGCTGAGTGCAGCCCAAAGCAAATAGCTGCAGTGATGGAGCGGGCGGAGAGCGGGGCACTGCCGCTGCCTCGAGCACATTGCCTCCGTGGGAGCATCCGTCCTGCACAGCCCTCAGGGTTGGGGATGTGTTCCCAGCTGCACAGGGACAAAACCAAACACTGCAGCAGTAAACGCTCTAAACGCTCCTGGGTGCTGCAGCAGTAGGATATGTGGGGATACCCCGTGCCTGAGGTGCACGGTGGGGCTGTGCCATGGGGCAGAGGTGGGGACAGAGCCCCTGGTGCAGGGTGGGATGTGTGTGGACATGAGGATGCTCTGTCCTCACCTCTGCATGCACTTTTGGCTGCTGTGAGGGCTGTGGGGCTGGGATATGGGGCTGTGGGGCTGTGCTTTGGGGAGGATGGCACTGAGGTCCGTGCCCCACTGGGCAGGACGGAACAGCTCTGATGTTTATCTCGTGTTCAGCTCCTGTTGCACAAGTGCTGGCATCTCCCAGCCGGAGCCCACTTGTGTTCCAGCAGAGATATAAACAGCTCTTCGTCCTGCACAGCTCCCGGTCCAGCACCATCCTGGGGCTGTGCTTGCAAGCCCAGCCCTGCTGCGTGGGGCTGGGACCAGAGCTGTTCCCATCCCAGTGGAGACGGCCTTGTGGGGCTGTTGGGGACGTGGTGCTGGTGGTGCCGTGGGGGTGCTGGGGTCGGTGCTGAGCCCAGGGTTGGTGCGGACGGAGCTCACGTAGGCTCCACTGACGCCTGTTCCCGCAGGCAGGTGTTCCCCCATGGGCTGCCCTCTGAGTTCACCCTCATCCTCACTTTGCTGCTGAAGAAGAACAGCACCGGGGAGCACTGGTACCTCTTCCAGGTCACCGACCGCCACGGCTACCCCCAGGTACGGCCATGGGGCCATGGCACGTGGGGACACGGGACCGCCAGGTGCTGTCCCCAAGCACGGTGTCCCCTCTCTGCCAGCTCTCCCTGTCCGTGCACGGCCCTGAGAAGAGCCTGGAGTTCCAGGCCAGGGCGCCGGGAGCCACGTTCGTCAGCACGGTCTTTGCGGGGAAGGCCGTGTCGTCGCTGTTCGACGGGCGGTGGCACAAAGTGGCGGTGGCCGTGCAGAGCCGCGCCGTGTCCCTGCACCTGGACTGCGGCTCCATCTCCTCCAAACCCCTGGCACCGCGGCGGGCGCTGACCCCCGAGGGCAATGCCTTCCTGGGGCTGGATGCCGTGCGCGGGACCCCGGTGCGGGTGAGTCCCTGTGGGGCTGAGGGTGCGGGGTTTGGCACCGGGGCCGTCATCCCTGACCCCACCGCCCCGCGGTGCCGCAGTTCGACCTGCAGCAGGCGCACATCTACTGCGACGCGGAGCTGGCCCGGCACGAGGGCTGCTGCGAGATCTCGGCCAGCGGGGTGAGTGCTGCAGACAGGGGCTTGATGGGAGGGGGAACCGAGGTGGTTGGGGATGCGTCCCGAGCGGTGCGGCACATCTCCCCACCAGCGCCGTGGTGCGAGACGCATCCCTGTCCCCATTTGCGCCAGCTCACAGCCCCCCGTGACCTCTTCTCTCCCATCAGTGCCAACCCGAAGCGCCCAAAACGCGGCGTCAGGCGGAGCTGATGCAGAGCAGCAACCTCATCGAGATCTCTCCGCAGCCGCAGGGCCGCGTGTACACGCGCTGCTTCTGCCTGGAGGAGCCGCTGGGCCCGGTGAGGCGGCGTGCTGGCGGCCGCAGCGTGCAGCCACGTGGATTCAGCCCCTGGAAAAGCCCTGCCTCACTTTTTCCGCTGCCCACAGAGCTGGGAGGGAGGGAGCGCACAGGAGCCGGCGGCACTGAGTGCTGGGGAGGGTGGGAGGATGGGGGGGGGGCTGCTGGCTGCCAGTCCAGTGCAGCGTGGGGTGGGCAGGGTGCACACGTGGGGTGGCATTGCCCTGGGGTGCAGCTGTGGGGTAACACAGGGTGTGCATGGAGCAGCATCACCCCAGGGTACAATTTCGGGTACCCCAGGGATGCACACAGAGGCATCACCTCTCTCTCTGCTCTGCTCTCTCCCCAGGAGCCAGCGAGGGAGAGAAGCAGCCTGAAGGGAGATCTTGGGGAGAAGGTGAGATGGGGGTGGGCAAGAGCCCCCCACTTCCCTCACCCCCCTCCCACACACCCCGTGCTCCTCTTCCTCCTCCTCCGCTGCCTTCCGGCGGTTCTGCTGGAGCTGCAACGCTGCTGTCAGGAAGTGGTGTCTGCTCCCCCGAGCAGGAATGAAGGCCCCATTTGCTTTCTGCTGCTGCTGGAGCGATCCCAACTGCGGCTCAGGGCCTCTTTGTTCCTTCCAAGCGGCCACAGAGCTGGGGAACGTCTCCAGGACAGCCCGTGCCCCATCCCTGCACCGCCCTGTCCGGCTCAATAGGATCCCACTGGGCATCCCCGGGGCACAGGGACCCCTTGGCGTGGGCTGGGGGGTACAAGGGGGTCTGAGCCTGCCTGATGCTCCTTCTCACCTCTGTTCTGTGTTGCTTCCCACAGGGCTACAAGGGGATGCCCAGCGAGGAGGTGAGGCTGGGGGCTGCCAGGGCAGGGGGGACCCCTGGGTGCCCTCAGCCATGGATTCCTCAGCTCCATGGCAACGCGCTTAAGTGGCCGCTTTGGCTCCGAGGAGCTGTGGTCAGCCACAAAGCCGCAGGGACAGCCTGTGCCAGGCCACGTGCTTGCCCCCCCGGGGCTGGAACGCTTTCCTCAATTTCCCTTTCCCACCCCACACATCCTCACGGCGCTGTGGGTACAAGTGACCTCTCCATCTCTTGCAGTGCCCACCCTGCCCATCGCACATGGCTCCGACGAATGTGAGTGTCCTGGGGCCGCTGTCCTCTGCCTGTCCCGGGGCTGCATGGGGCTCTGGGTCCGTGTTCGGTGTCACCTGTGCCTGTGCCAGGCGAAGTGACACCTCTGCCTCCTCTCCATAGGTGACGCTCGGTCCACCAGGACCCAAGGTAGGTTTGTCCCCGCCAGGACAGCTCCAGCAGGGATGTGGCTGTGGAGACCCCCGGCTGTGCTCCAGAGGCCGTGGTGAGGGGCTCACATGGACACAGGGACAGCGGTGTCACCTCTTGTCACCCATTCTCTCGCAGGGTTTGAAGGGAGAGCGCGGTCTGCCTGGCATCCATGGCACCAAGGGGGAGAAAGGCGAACGCGTGAGTGACCCCAGCAGGGACCCCGCTGTGCCCCCACCCCCCCATGCCATGGGGGCTCTGGAGCTATGTGCCCCTCTGAGCCACCTCCTCCTCTTTGCAGGGAGCTGACTGCGTGCGCACGGACCCCAGTGGCCCCGTTCAGGTGAGACCCCCCCCACTCTGCTCACCCCTTTGGCCCATACCCAACCCCACCTCATCCCTGTCCCCTTCTGTCCCCAGTGTGCCGAGGGGCCGCGGGGCGAGCAGGGGCAGCGTGGAGAGCGGGTGAGTGGGGCTGGGGCTCCTGCTGGATGTCAATATTTGCACACACATCCTCTGCGAGATGCGTGCCCAGAGGTCCCACTCACTGCCCTCTCTGTCCCACACAGGGGCTGCCAGGGGTGGCCGGTGCCGATGGGGAGAAGGTGAGGATGGGGTCGGGGACATCTGGGCACAGCATGGTGCCAGGGGTGCCAGGAGCTGGGGTGACAATGTGGAGTTGGGTGTGTGCAGAGCCCATGGGGACCCCGAGGGTTTTGCTGGGGGGATGTGGGGCAGTGGTACTGGGGACAAAGGGCAGCAGTGCTGGGGATGTGCAGAGATGATGTTGCAGACGTGGGGACAGGGAGCCCAGGGGCATGGAAGGGACAAAACTCTGCCCAGAGGAGGTGACATTGGTGACATCTGTCTGTCTGTCCCACAGGGCCAGAAGGGCGAGAAGGGCGATGGGGGACTCCAGGGCAAGCCGGGCCGCCCGGGTCGTGATGTGAGTAGGGCAGGCTGTGGGGCACCAGCAGCCCCGGACCTACCCACCCCGTGCCATGCATGGCACTCACCACACACCCACCCCATCAGGGCCGGCCTGGAGAGATCTGTGTGGTGGGTCCCAAGGGCCAGAAGGTAAGTGGGGGCTCAGGGGCGAGTGGGGCACCCAGGAGCAATGCTGTGGAAACCCCTCCTTCCCTTCCAGGGGGACCCAGGCCTCGTGGGACCCGAGGGGCTGGCAGGAGAACCGGGGCCACCAGGCAAACCAGGCGCACCGGGGATTGGCTTTCCGGGGAAGCCGGTATGGATGCTGTGCTGTGGGCATTGCTGCAGGAGAGGCAGCGAGGGGGTGCTGCCCCACAGGGCCCCACGGCTGCCATGCAGCTGATGCCATCCTCTGCTTTTCAGGGTGATCCTGGTGGCCCCCCAGGTCCAAAGGGAGAAAAGGTGAGTGGGGGGGGATGGGGGTGCCCGTCACCTCCTCCTACCTGAAGGGTCAGTGTGGGGCTCATGGGACCCTCTCCGGCTGTGTCATGGTGCTGTGGCCCCACTGGGAGTGGGAACCCCTCACTTGGGGAGGGTCTGCTCAGGGGGTGCTGAGAGCCTTCTGTGGGGGCTTGGCAGGTGCTGGGATCCTCTGTAACAGCTGGTGCTGGGGGATGTGGGAGAGGGGCTGGTTCCAATTCCTGATTTGTGGAGCTGGAGGGGAGCAGGGGTAGGATGCTGGGTTGGGGGCATGGGGCTGAGGGGCTGTGGCTCCCACCATGCCAAGCTCACACTCTGCCACCTCTGGCTCCAGGGCAGCTCAGGAGCTCCTGGACCTGGTGGATCACCTGGGACACCCGTGAGTACCGAATGCTGTGCTTGGAGCCAAACTGGGGTCACAGACAGGTTTCTTGGCACAGGGTTGGGGCTGCTGCTTGGCCAGAGCAGGGATGGGATCTGAGCCCAGGCACAAGGAAGCTTTGGGATGGCTGGCAGCCTTTCTGGGGGCTGGGATGGACCCCTCAGCACCTGGGGCTTGGAGGTGCTGGGTGCAGGCAGACAGAGCTGCAGGAACCCGGTGCCCTGTTGCCATCTGCTGCCTTCCTCCTGCAGGGACCACGCGGCGTCCTGGGGCCCAAAGGAGACAAGGTGGGCGCAGGGTGCTGGGCACGGGGCTGTGCTTTTCCCAGGGCTCGAGGCTGCGCAGGGCCCCTTGGAGAGCCCCCACCCCAGGTTTGTGCCTCATTGTCCCTGTTTGCAGGGTGAGCCGTGCCAGCCGTGCCCCGCTCTGCCTGCAGGGATGCTCAGCACTGCGGGGCTCCCCGGGCAGCCTGGACCCAGGGGGGAACCTGGGACACCTGGCAAGGATGGAGTGTCGGTGAGTTATGTTGCGGGCTTGTGGGAGGGTGTGAGGGGGGGTTGTCTTTGCAGCCCTAATACTGCCTCCTCATCTTTTTACATCCCCAGGACAGACCCGGCCCTGTGGGACCCAAAGGGGACAGGGTAGGTGTCAGAGGGCTGAGCACGCTGGAGTGGGGCGATGCTGAGCATCAGTTCCTCTCTTTCCTTCCCAGGGAGACCCCGGCATCAATGGGATCAAAGGGGAGAAGGTGAGTGTCCAACCTGCTGTCCCCCTGTCCTGCTGCCCCTTTGACCTGCTGTGGGGCCAGCCCTCTCCCCGCCCCACAGGCAGTCCCACAGCCCCCCCATGCCCCTTGCAGGGGGATTCCTGCCTGTCCTGTGACACCCGTGTCCTTGCCGCGCTGCTGCGGGAACCCCCCGAGGGGCGCGAGAGTGAGCAGGGATCACTGGTGAGTGCGTGGGGCTGAGACCCCCAGCCCCACTGAGACCCCCAGCCCCACTGAGACCCCATCCCCATGCCGGTGTGGCTGTGCATGTGACCACATGTGCTGCTCAGCAGGACAAAGCAATCCTCCCTGGGCTGGCTGGCATCAAGGGCGAGAAGGTGGGTGACCCCACAGCCCCCTTTCTGCCCACCCCATGGGCTCAGGGCGGCTGCCTGACCCTGACCCTGACCCCGACCCTGACCCTGACCCTGCTGTCTTGCAGGGAGCTGGTGGCCGGGAGGGACCCGCGGGCAGACCGGTGAGTAGGGTGTGGGTGGGGGGCCTGTGGGGGGTCTGTGAGCTCTGTGGGCTCATCTCTGCCATCACAGGGGCTCCCTGGGAGCAAGGGTGATCCAGGTGTGCGGGGGCTCAAAGGAGAGAAGGTGAGTGCTGCAGCGTGTCCCCAACCTCCCTGCCCCACTCTTGAAGTGTCCCCATGCGAGTGGACCCTGGCACGGGGCTGGGGGTCGTTCCCCCTGCCTGGCTCTGAGCTTGCTCTCCCCTGCAGGGTGAGCCATGTGGGCAGTGTCCCCCAGCTCCACAGGCGCTGGAAGGGGCAGTGACAATGGTGGCTGTACCTGGAGCGCCAGGACCCCAGGGCAGGGACGGCCCCCCCGGCAGAGCGGTGAGTGCCCCTGTGTCTGAGGGATGCCCTTCTGGCGGCCCAGGGATGCTCTGGCCTCATCGGTTCCTCCATTTCCACAGGGCAAGCCTGGTGATGCAGGCCAGAAAGGGCAGAAGGTGAGAGGGTATGGGACAGGGATGCAGAGGGGGCTGTGGAACCCCCAGGCCATGGGGCCGGGCAGTGCCCCCTGCCCTGTGCCAGCCAATGCCATCTCTTTGCCAGGGGGACATGGGCAGCCCCGGGGACCCGGGCACGCCGGGCACAGACGGACTGCCGGGGCTGTCGGGTGAGCCGGGCATCAGGGGTCCGGCCGGCCCCAAAGGCGAGAAGGTGAGGACCCTGCCCTGGAGGGGCTCAGGAGGAGACCCTCGTCCTGTCACCCCATCCCGACCTCTCCTCTCTGCTCCCTCCTCCGCAGGGAGATGCCTGCGAGTCCTGCCCCACGCTGCAGGGGCAATTCTCGGACGTGGTCGGCATCCCGGGAAAACCCGGTGCCAAAGGGGACCAAGGAGCGCCGGGCATCGGGCAGCCGGGCAGAGCCGTGAGTGCCCCGACCCACGGCACCCCGCCAGCACCGAGCCCCGGGGTGACCGCGCTGTGTTGTAGGGGAAGCCGGGGCTGCCGGGGATCCGAGGTCCTGCCGGGCTGAAGGGGCTGCAGGTGAGTGGGGCCACGGGGGTGGGCACTGGGGGGTTTCAATGCTGCTCACTGCCCCTTGTGTCTGCAGGGCGAACCGGGACCGCCGGGCATTGGCAAGCCGGGACCGCAGGTGGGTGCCTAGTGTGCCGTGCCGTGCCATGCCATGCCATGTCATGCCACTCTACCACTTTTCTCCCTCTCTGTTTTCCCAGGGAGAGCCTGGGAGCACTGGACAACCTGGGACCCCCGTAAGTGTTATTTCTGGGCTCCCCACCCCTGAGACACAGCAGTCTCCAGCCCCACAGTTCCTACACCTCCCCCATGCAACTCCCCTGTGTGAACAGTGACAGTGTGGTCCTGGCTCTGGAGTGGCCCTGGGGACAGTGATGTCACCACTGCTGGCTGGGTGGGATGGGTGGGGAGAGCTAACAGCCATCTCCTGCCCCCAGGGACCCCCCGGACCCCAGGGACCCCCAGGAATGGCAGCAGAGAAAGGAGCCAAGGTATGGGAGCACGGCACCGAGCCATGTCCCCCTGTGCTGCCTCATGTCCCTGTGTGCTCTGGCAGGGATCTGCCACTGTGCCCCCCCTGGCCATGGTGCCCCCCAGTTCTCTCTGCCCACCCTTGCCCCCAGCTCCTGCTGTCCTTTCTCTGCAGGGATCTCCAGGGCTCAAAGGTGCTGTGGGCCCCCCTGGGCCACCAGGGACCAGCATCACTGGGCCACCAGTAAGTGCAGGCCTGAGGGGGACATTGCCATCATTGTCCTCTTGGTGCTGGGCTCTGAGCTTCCTCACTCTCTTCTTCCTCGCAGGGCCCCGCAGGGCAGCAGGGGCTCCCCGGGGCGCCTGGCTCCAGTGGGATGCCGGTAGGTGCAGGACGTGGGGGGGCAGAGTGGGGCTGGGGGCCACCAGCTGACATCCATCTGTGCCTTTCTGCAGGGAGAGAAGGGTGCCCGGGGCGAGAAGGTGAGCGGGTGCTGGGGTGAGGATGGGGCTGCTCCTCTGCTGCCCTCCATCCCTCTGCTCTCACCCCCTCTTTCTGCAGGGGGACCCCGGGGAATGCACGTGCCCCCCCAGCCCACGCCAGGACCCCAACCACACTGGGATGCCGGTGAGTGCTGTGGGTCCCATCCCCATTTCCACAGCTTGGTGCCATCCCACTGAGCATCCCTCCTTTCTCTCGGCCCCAGGGAGCCCCAGGACTCTGGACCGGGACATCCTGGCAGCCCCAGCCAGGTCCCCAGGTGGGTGCTGTCCCCACGTGTGGCACAGCCTCCAGCTCACACCGCCTCATCGCTCATCTCCCTGTTCTGTTTTGGGGATGTTGTAGGGTCCCCCCGGTGCGCCTGGTCCCCCCGGTCCTCCCGGTGCCCCAGGCCGCCAGGTGAGCGATGGAAAGTGGAACCAAGGGAGTGCCACCGATCCTGGCCCTCACTGAGCAAAGTGTTTCAATAGTCAAAGCTCTCTCCTTGGCTTTAGGGGGTCCCAGGACACAACGGATTGCCAGGGCTGCCCGGGCCGGCGGGAGACCTGGTAGGTGCTGGCTGTGCTGGGCACAGTGCCCTGTGGGTATCCGCTGTGCATCCCTCCCATGTCCATCCTGCATCCTTCCTGCACTCCTCCTTCCTATCTTGCAGGGACCATTGGCTGTCATGGCCGAGAGGAACATCGAGGTGCTGAAGGTGAGAGCCTGGGGTGGGACCTGGGGCCACGCCGCCCCCTGAGCCCCCTAGGGAGCCGCTGACCCCCCCCTGCTTCCACCCAGAACATCTGCGGGGACTGCGCCCAGCTGCAGGCGGCCTTCGAAGCACCCAGAAGCTTCAAGGGGGAAAAGGGAGACCAGGGCATGCCAGGAGCCCCCGGCAATGAGGGCTGTGCGCGTGTGAGTATTGGCACAGCTCCCACCTGCAACTGGTGCACCTTGGGTGAAACGCAGAGATGCTCCCGAGTGCCCGGGCATCAGCTTGTGCAGCAGGCGTGCAAAGCAGCAGCTGTGCAAAGCAGCAGTTGTGCAAAGCAGCAGGTGCTTGCAGGGCTGGGCAGGCTCTGGGCACGCTTCCACACACAGCTGGCATGGGGTGCCCTGTGGGGACACGGGCTGATCCTGCACAGCATGGGAGCAGAGGGTGCTGAGCACTGCAGGGCACAGAGCTCTGCTCCCAGCGCAGCCCCGGGTGACTCTGGGTTTCCTTGCAGTGCTTTGCCCAGTTCCCGAGAGCTGAGGAGGCTCGGGTGAGTGATGCAGGACGCGGCCCCGCTCCGTTGGGGTGCTTGGCAGGGTGCTTGGCGGGGCTGGACACCGCCGTTGGGCTCCTGATCCGGGTGCTGACACGGTGCTGTTCCCGCAGGGTGACAGCCCGGACACGGACTGTGCAGGTGAACCCGGGCACCCTGGTGCCCCGGGTGTCCCGGGTGAGAGAGGCGAGCAGGTGGGTGCCCCCGGAGCTGGAGTGGGGCCGTGTCCCCGAGCCATGGTCCCGTCTGATGGCACCTGTTCCTCCCCAGGGCTTACCAGGACAGCGGGGACCCCCAGGGCCACCCGGCCCCATTGTAAGTAGCCATACTTGGAGGCGGGGGGCTGCGCGGGCGTCATGTCACAGCACTTTGAGTCACCAAGGAGGGACCTGGTGCACTGCCACGAGGCCGCGGTGATGGGCAGCGCGGAGCAGCGGCACTGAGATGGAGCAGGACCCCACGGAGCCGGGCTGGGGCTGAGCTGCCCCACATCGCCCACTGCACGGCACCCCGAGGGCTCAGCCCAGGCCCTGCTGGGCGCTTCCAGGCTGTGACCTCCCCATTTCTCCTCTCAGGGCCCCCCAGGCTTTCCTGGCACGCCTGGCGCACCCGGACTGCCCGTAAGGACCCAGCAGGGCTCCTCTCTGTGCCGTCTGTCGCTGCCGCTTGGTTTGGCTGTGTCCCTGTCCCAGCTCCTCGGGAGCAGCCACAGCCCGGCTCTGCCCCTCTCCTTTCCCCACATCTCCATCCATCCATTCATGCTTTCCATCTCCATTCAGGGGCTGTCAGTGGTCTCAAGCTCAGGAGCATCGCCCTGAGCTCAGGGTGCAGCTCCCTTCTGCCATCCACTGCCCTGTGCTGGGTCCCACACCATGGCAGGACCCGGCTGTGCCAGGAGGAACACAGCCGTGCCAGGAGGCTGTGCCAGCTGCTGGCTGTCTCATCATGGTGCAGCTCCATGTGTGCGCTGGGTGCAGCTGATGGTCCCCAGCCACATCTCTCAGGGCTGGGAGGATGCTGCCATGCAGCTGGTGCACTCACCCTCACCCTCCCCTGGTCCCCAGCTCCTCCAGGGTCAGCCAGCATCCACCACCATTTCCATCTGCATCTTCATCCTCATCTTCATCCTCATCCTCCTCCCATCCCCACTCTCAGGAGTTGGCTGTGGGGTCAGTGGTGGTCCCGCTCCAGTGGCTCTGGGAGAATCCTGCCCTCCCCTCAGCCTGCTCCCATCCCCTCGCCCGCTAACGTCACCGTAACATCACGGTCTGTGTGGGTCTGTGTGGGTCTGTGTGGGCTGTCGCTCTGTGGTGTCAGCGTGTCCCGTCCAGACTCCACTGTGTCAGCACCACATAACCCCCACTAACCCCCCCAGCAGTCCATGGGGCTGTCGGCTGTCACCTGTGTCTCTTGTCACCTATGTAAGCTGTGTCCCCTGTGTCACCATGCCTCGTGTGCTGCAGGAGGATGGGCAGCAGCCAGTGCCCTAACCGGGCTGGAGCCGTGCTCTGAAGTGTGTCCTGCCCATGGGCACCGCTGCATAGTGCCCCCCCTCCCCGGCTGGGCTCCCAGCAGCCCCCCCGGGGTCTGCCCTGGCACTGGGGGGTGGCACTTGTGGTGGTGCCCCTGCACCCAGTGTGTGCCCAGGATGTGCACAGCAGAGCTGGGGGGCAGAGCGCAGCCCCCGGGGGTGCAGCCCCCCCTGCAGCTCCTCTTTTCTCCCCCTCCAAAGGGTCTCCAGGGGGAGCGAGGCCCCACTGGACTGGCTGGAGCCAAAGGGGAGCCGGTGAGTGCCACGGGGGG
>NC_034430.1:5135253-5152470 GCF_002078875.1 Numida meleagris | reverse complement strand
AGTGGGGGGGAACACCGCTGTCCCTGTGCACCAGCCTGGGGTGCAGCTGGCTCAGCACTGCCCTCCCCCTGCACAGGGACCCCCAGGACAGCCTGGCTACCCCGGAGCCACGGGCCCCCCTGGCCTTCCTGTGAGTAATGTGGGGAGCCCTGCAGCATGTACCAGCCACCCCTGCCACCTTCTGTGTCCCCGTGTCCCCCCCCCGGTGCCCACTTGGGCCCCTGTGCTGCCAGGGACTGGTGGGCGGTCATGGGACCCTGAGTGCCATGTCCCTACAGGGCTCACCCCTGCCCCATCCATCCCTTGTCCCATATGTCTCCAGTGCTCTATTGATTCCTTCTGTTTGCTGTGCCCCCCCCATCCACTGTGCCCCATTCTTTCCCTCTGTCCATCCCTGTGCCACATTCATGACCCTTCTGCATCCTATGTCCCATCCACACTCCATGTCCCATCAGTTCCCCGTGTCCCATCTGTGCCCCGTGTCCCTGCTCCATTTCCTTCCTCCTCCAGGGCATCAAAGGTGAACGAGGCTATGTGGGCCCCCCCGGGGAGAAGGGGGAACCGGTGAGTCCAGCTCTGTGCCCAGCAATGTGGGGCAGAGGGGCTGGGGGCTCGTCCACGTGCCCCCTTGCTGTGGGGTCCTTGTAGCTGCCTCCAGCTGAGTCCTGTCCTCCCTCCCCCAGGGCCCCCCCGGCTTGGATGGGCTCCCCGGTGCCACGGGACCAGCGGTAGGTGTGGGGTTGTGGGGAGGGAGCGGTGGTCCCAGGGACCCCAAGGGGCTCACGCTTGGCTGTCTGCAGGGACCGAGGGGCGAGCGCGGGCTCCCGGGCGGTGCTGGTGAGAAAGGCGACCAGGTGAGATCCCCAGGTGGCCAGTGGCTGGACCCACCCCTATAGTCCCATCCCTATAACCCCATACCCACACCTCTGTCCCACTGGCCTTGTCCCCTTTGGGAAGAGGTGCCGGGACCCCTGGGCATTGGGCAGGACTCAGCTCAGCTCTTTCTCTCCGCAGGGTTTCCAGGGCCAGCCTGGCTTCCCAGGGCCACCTGTGAGTACATCCCACAGGGCAGGTGATGCCTGTCCCCATTTGTGTCCCCAAAGGGTTGGGGGAGCAAGGTGTGGAGGGGGGCAGGATCTTCTCCCTGGACACGTGCTATGGGACAGTGCAAGGAGAGGATTCCAGTAGCAAACCAATTGCAATGAGTTTGGGGATGAAGGGATGCATGAGGTGGGGATCTCATTCACCCCTGGGGAACATTGCTCTCCTCCTCAGGGGCCCCCCGGCTTCCCAGGGAAGGTCGGCCCAGCTGGGCCACCGGGACCTGCAGCAGAGAAGGTGAGTGTCATGGGGACAGGTGTGGGCGGTGGCACCAGGGGACACCCTGACCCTGGTGTTCTCACAGGGCAGCGAGGGCGTGCGTGGACCCACGGGGATGCCAGGGCCCCCCGGACCTCCTGGACCCCCAGGCATTCAGGTAAGGGCTCCCCCTGCTCATCACAGTGCTCCTGTCCCTGTGCTGGTCCCTGGGGAGCTGCTCTGGCCTTGTCACCCCCCAAGTCTCCTCCTTGTCCCTGCAGGGGCCAGCTGGCTTGGAAGGACTGGATGGCAAGGACGGCAAGCCAGGGCTGCGGGTGAGGTGCTGGGGTGTGCCAGGCTCTGGGGGCAGCACCACCCCCTAGCCCCTGGATGTCCCCAGCCCGTGTCTGTCTTTTTCTCCCTAGGGTGACCCTGGTCCCCCCGGGCCACCAGGGATGATGGGTCCTCCGGTAAGCGGTGGCTTTCCTGGTGCCCAGAGTATCCATGGGCTGCACCAGTGTCACCACTGTGGCATGTGCAAGTCCTGACCCCAACCCACTTCTCTCGCTCCAGGGCTTCAAGGGCAAAACGGGGCACCCAGGGCTCCCGGGACCAAAGGTGAGCGGCTGGGGGTCCCTCGGTGTCCCCAAAGCAGCGGTCACCCTGCTGTGGTGACAGCCCCATGTGAGGGTCTCCATGCATCACACTGCCCACCCCGTCCCTTTGTCCTTGCAGGGTGACTGTGGCAAACCTGGTCCCCCTGGGAGCACGGGCCGTCCTGGGGCAGAGGTGAGAGAGTGAGGAGGGGGCAAGGGAGCCCTGTGCTGAGTGATGGGACCCACACCCCCCCTTCATCCTACTGCCTTCTGCAGGGTGACCCCGGTCCTATGGGACCCCAGGGCCGGCAGGGACCCCCGGGACTCATTGTAAGTAGCTCTGTTCCCTTGGAGCGCACTGGGATGGTGCAGGGAGTGCTATGGGGTCATGTTCTCAAACCAAGGAGCAGTGTCTCCTGCTGAAACCTCTCTCTCTGCCCCCAGGGTCCCCCTGGCAGCCCGGGGCAGCCAGGTCCTGCTGGCCTTGCTGGAGTGGTGAGTACCCATGGGGCTGCCCCATGGTCCCCCTACAGCCAAGAGGCAGGATGGGGACAGGGACGGGGACAAAGAGTGGTGGCCATCCTCATCTCACTCTGCATCCCACACCGCAGGGGCTGAAGGGTGAGCGTGGCTCGGCAGGGGACCGAGGTCTGCCGGGGATGCCAGGACAGCCAGGGCCACCAGGACACCCAGGGCCACCGGTGAGAGCAGTGGGTGGGCGTCCCCACCGCACAGGGGACAGCGAGCACCGTGCCAAGCACACCTCATATCATTCCACTTTCATCCCACAGGGGGAGCAGGGACCAGATGGACCCATTGGTAAAGAGGTACAAGAGGGGCAGTGCATGCTGGGGTACCCCCGGGACAGCCCCACCACCCCGCTCCTCCCTGTCTCCCCAGGGCCCCCCAGGAAAGCCTGGCACTGCAGGACCCGCTGGCCAGAAGGTGAGAGCTGCCACAGTTCCCCCATGGTGTCCCAGCCCCACATCACATTGGGGGTGCCATGGTGAGAGCTGTCTGTCTGTGTCCCCGCAGGGTGAAGCCGGGTCCCCTGGAATGCGAGGGTACCCAGGGGAGAAGGGCCGTGCCGGCGCTCCTGGGGGCCCAGGGAAGAGCGGCTCCATGGGCCCCATAGGGCTGCAGGGTCCTGCAGGAGAGAGGGGTCCCCCTGGCTCTCCAGGACCTGCAGGCAGCCCTGGGCTGCCAGGACCCCCCGGGATGATGGTAAGCGGGGGGCAGCTGGGGGGCAGGAGCCCGACTCCAAGGTGCAGAGCCAGGGCTCAGTGGCCGTGTCTTTTCTGTGTCCCCTCCAGGGTGACGTGGTGAATTATGATGAGATCAAAAGGTTCATCCAGCAGGAGATAAGCAAGATGTTTGATGGTAATGGGGTGATAGGGGCAAGGGCTGGATTTCCTCCAGCCCCCGCTGAGCCTCCTGTTCCCACAGAGCGCATGGCATACTACACCTCCCGGATGCACTTCCCGGTGGAGATGGTGGCGGCCCCAGGCAGACCAGGTCCCCCGGGCAAGGATGGGCTGCCTGGCCGGCCAGGACCCCCAGGATCCCCAGGGATGCCAGGGCAGATCGGCAGAGAGGGGCGGCAGGGCGTGCCAGGCATGCGGGGTAGGTGCTGCCCGCCGTGTCCCCAAGTGCTGGGATGTCCCCTGTGATGGGGTCTTGTCTTTCACACCCGTGGTGTCACCACTGTCCCTAAGTGCTGGCTATCCCCAGTAATGGGGTTTCACCATTCGCACCTCTCCTCCAGGGGAGCCGGGTGCCAAAGGAGAGAAAGGGGAGAAGGGCATGGGGCTGATGGGGGACAGTGGCCCACCGGGACCCCCAGGTGAGTTCCCATTCCCTCTCCACGTTCCTGATGTTGCCATCAGCTCGGTGCCACCTTCCTCCATCGCTCTCTCTGCCTTCCAGGTCCCCAGGGGCCACCAGGCTATGGGAAGATGGGCCCTCCAGGCCCTGTGGGGCAGCAGGGCATCCCTGGCATCCCCGGTCCCCCAGGTGCCACGGGACCACCAGGCAAAACAGGGCACTGCAGCCCGGCCGAGTGCATGGGTGCTCTGCCCATGGAGCAGCCGCTCTTCCAGCCCAAGAATGCCAAGGGCCCCTTCGGCTGAGCCGGCCCCACCGCTCTGCACTGCTGCTCTTATTCTTGCCCCCGTTTTCCAGGGGGCTGTGCCGGTCCCGGGGGTGCGGGTGTTGTCTGGCTCCGTGGGTGGGTGGTTGTTGTAGGGCAGGTGGATCCTGCCCAGCTGAAATACAGCCGTGCTGCTGCCCCACGCCTCGGCTCCTCTTGTGTGGTGTCTCTGATCATCCTGTCCCCATCCCCGTCCCTGTCCCCATCCCTATCCCCAGCTCTGTGTGTGGGGCTGAGGCCAGTGCCCTGCTCCTGCCCTGATGAAGGGGCTGGTGATGATGATGATGATGGTGGTGGTGATGAGTGGTGATGATGGCAGTGGTGATGATGGTGTTGACAATGAAGTGATATTGACGATGGAGATCGTAGAGTATCTCCAGTTGGAAGGGACCTGTAAGGACCATTGAGTCCAGCTCCAGTGGTGATGATGATGATGGTGTGGTTGATGGCAAGGATGGTAGCGATGGTGATAGCTGTGGTGGTGGTGATGATGGTAGTGATGTCAGTGATGTGATGTTGATGGTGGTGTGATCCTGGACCTGATGTGGGGGTAATCCCGCACTAGTACTGGCAGTGGGAGGTCCTCGAAGGTTCCTGACCCTGCTCCTGGGGGCTCCCCGCCCCGATCCCAGCCCCGCAGCTCCCGCTGCACCCTACGAGCCCCACTCTGCCCCATCCAACATCGCCGCTTTAAGCCTCTCCATCACGTGACCACATCCGCCGGGGGGGCGGGACCTCCGGCCTCATGCGCAGGGCTCGACCAATAGGAGCTCGAGACGCCCACGACGACCGGAAGAGGGGCGAGCGGGGGCGGAAACAGTGCCGGAAGCGGAGCGATGGCGGGGTTCCCGGGGCAGGTGCGGCTGGGGCCGGGGCTCGGGGGCGGTCCCGTGTTGCACGGGGTTCCGAGGGTGGGCTGGGGAGGACCTAGGTCGGGTTAGGCCCAGCGCTGGTCTCTCCCTGACTAGGCTCTGCTCCCGTCCGCAGGGCTACCCCGGCGCGGGCCAGCCCGGGCCCTACTCCGGAGGCCCCTACAGCGGCGGCACGGCCCCCGGGCAGCCCTACGGAGGAGCCGCTCCCGGAGGTGAGCGGGGAGCGGTGCTGAGGGAGAGGAGGCCAAGCGCTGGGCTGGAGCCGGAACCGCCGGTGCCGTTTCTCCGCAGGCGGGGCGCCGCCGGGGGTGGACCCCGAGGCTTTCTCCTGGTTCCAGGCGGTGGACGCCGACCGCAGCGGTTACATCTCGGTGAAAGAGCTGAAACAGGCACTGCTCAACTCCAACTGGTCGGCGTTCAATGACGAGACCTGCCTGCTGATGATCAGTGAGTAGGGGCTGCTGCTCCCACGGGCCCCGGGGACTGCTCGATGTGGGCACACCGAGGGAGGGCGCTGGAGCCTACACGCAGTCCTGGGTTCCCCACGACTGTCTGTGCTCCTCCCCTCACTGCCCTGTGTGTGCTCTTCTCCATCGCTCCCAGACATGTTTGACAGGACCAGGTCGGGGCGCATGGATGTGTACGGCTTCTCGGCCCTGCTGCGCTTCATCCAGCAGTGGAAGAACCTCTTCCAGCAGTACGACAGGGACCAGTCGGGCTCCATCAGCTTCAGTGAGCTCCAGCAAGGTGGGTGAGGGACAGAGGCCCCACACCTGAGTTCCCCAGGGAGCACTGCCCACTTGCTGCTAATTTGCAGGCCAGCACAGAATCATTAAGGTTGGAAAAGATCTGTGAGATCATCTAGTTCAGCTGCTAACCCGTCACCACCGTGTCACTAAACCACGTGAACACCCCCAGGCACGGTGACACCACCACTTCCCTGGGCAGTCTGTGCCAATGCCAGACCACTCTTTCAGAGAACAGCTTTTTCCTAATAGCCAATCTAGTGACCCCCCCAGCCCCATTCCTGCTGTTAGTTCTCTCTGAGCTCCCAGGTGTCCACTGCATCATGCTGAACTGGTTGAACCGGCTGCAGTGTGAACTTCTTCCTTAGGGAAACCCCTCCTCCTGTTGCCCTTCCCAATGGCATGTGACTAAGCCCTGTGTTCTGGGAGGAGCTCTTGGGTGTGTGTCAGATGGAGGGGAAGAATGTCTGGAATTCCTGCCTAGATTTGGTTCCTTCCTCTTGAGAACCCTGCCCACACTCAGCCCCTGACCGAAGCCCTTCTGGAACATGCTGGGGGGAGGGCCCCATCACCCTTCTCGGTGGGGTTTAATCTGTGTGTTTCTCACTCCCAGCGTTCTCCCAGATGGGCTATAACCTGAGCCCCCAGTTCAGCCAACTGCTGCTGTCCCGCTACGCCCAGAGGTCCTCCAACCCCAGCATCCAGCTCGACCGCTTCATTCACATCTGCATGCAGCTGCAGAGCCTCACGGACGCCTTCCGTGAGAAGGACACGGGGATGGTGGGCAACGTGCGGCTCGGCTACGAGGACTTCCTCACCATGGTCATGACACGCATGTTGTGATGCCCGAGGCCAAGGGGGAGTGGTGGCTGTGCTGGTCCCTTGCTGTGCCCCCACCCTGGGGCCCCATGCTGCAGGCAAGGACACAGGGCTCTGAGCCCTGCTATCCCCCACCCCGCTCCCATTCCTCATCCCCACTGGATGGCAGTGGGTCCCTCTGTACTGCAGCATGACTCTGCCCCCAGGGCTGTGCCATGGTGTGTGACAACCAAACCAGGAGGGAGCCTGGGCTGTGCCTCCAGGGACTGTGCCATGCCTCCAGGGAGCGCCTGGATCTTCTCCTGCCAGCCACAGAATCGTACCAAAACCCGGGCCCACCTCGTGCTGTTCACAGGCAGGGTTAGGTTCCCTCATTGCCAATGTCTGTATTGATTTCTTTCTGTCTGTGGAAGCCGAGCTTGGAAATAGTTTACAGCTTATTTTTCTAGCTCTAATAAAAGAAAGACCCCTGGCACCATGTCCTGGCTGGTTTGTGGGGCACTGGCAATAAAACGCTGTCGTTCTCCTGCTGAGACACAGCCATGAAAGTGAAGGCCAACATCAAGGTTTGTATTTTTCCTTCCCCGTGGTTCTAAAATGATGTGTGTGTGTAGTTACTGTTTAATTGGCCCTAATGAGAAGTGCACTGAATGTTTTGTGTAAGCCGTGTTTCGTTTGTGTGGGTAGAGGACTTTCTATGAAAGAGTTAAAGGACTTGATCTGGTGCTCTTAGGAGAAGCAACAAGATTCTGTTGTTTTTCTCAACTTTGGCCCCAGGTGCGACTTTCTGAGTACCCATAACAATTCCACAAATATTTGGAGTTGTATTCTGGTGAGTAAAGCCTTTTCTGGACTATTTTAGGAGCTGACTTTTGTGCTATTTCAGGCGAGGCTGCAGCTCCGGCCAGCTGGCAGCAGGCACACAGCAGGGTGTGTGTGCGAGCAGGCACAGCCCCTGCCTCGATACATTTATGTATCGGCATCTATTTACAAATATTGGTGTGTGTAGGTGTGTATATGCAGACAGACAGATGTTGAGGTAGAGGTGTGCGTGTTTCTATGCAGTGCACGCAGACGTTGGGTGCAGGGCAGGCTCCAGCCACCAGGTGCCGCCCCACTCCGCGCTGGGGGCGCGGCCAGAGCACACAGAGCCAAAAAAAACCGAAAGAAAAATAAAATAAAGCAGAGAAAATGCAAATTGGGGGTGCAATGTGTGGGTGCTGAGCAGGAGGGAAGCATCCCAGGGCAGCTCTAAGCTGGGCACGGTGGGAGTACAGATATGGGCAGGGGATGGATGTGGGTACAGAGCTGAGCACGGCCTGGACAAAATGCAGCCATGAACGGGAACCCAGTGGCTGAGAGCAGGGCTGAAACTGCGCTTCTAAAGGAGAAAAAAGAAAGGTTGGATTTCAGTTTATTCGTGCAACTTGGAGCTGCGCAATGGATCTCAGGGCACGCCGTTTCCGCATTGCAACTGATTAGGAAAAAAAAAAAATGTGCTTTTAAAATAGTTGTGAAGGGTCAGTGCTGTTAGTACTTATGTTGGTGACCCTGCCTTCGCAGGGGGTTGGAGCAGCTGCTCTCCAGAGGTCCCTTCCAACTGTGGGTACCGACCTGAGCACAGGAATGAGTGTGCAGTGGCAGCGTGTCACGGGCAGGGCTGAGCATCCTGCCCGGCGTGGTGCAGCACGACACAAGGGTCCCAGCCTGGGGACAGCCCCCACCTCCCCCCTGAGGCTGCTGCCACCCTCCCCAAACCCAACCCTCCTGGAATCCCCCTCTTCCAAAACCTGACACGCGCTCCTCCCGGTGCTGGCTGTGGATCTGCGCGTGCCCACAGCTCCTCCGGCCCGCGGCCGAGGTCACAGCGTGCCGGCAAAACAGGAAAGAGGACAATGCAGCTCTTATCGGGCCCCGTGCAGCCCTTCCAGGTTCTGACCCCGCTCAGGGATGGGGGGGCCCAGGCTGATCCCCCCAAGGATGGGGCTCGTTGGGCAGCTGGGCCACGTGCCCACAGCACAGTGGGGGGAGGGGGGGGGGGAAGGAGCAGCGCTGTATGGGAAGGAGGAGACTTCCAGGAGATTTATTTACAAATAATAAAAAGCAAAATAAATACAAAAAATCTTAAAAGTACAGCCAGGTTCGTGGGGGGGGGGGGGGGGGTAACTCTCATCCCTCCTGCAGCCCTGTGGCAGAGATGGGGACACAGGGGAGCTCTGGAGTCCCCAGGGCTGGTGGCAGTTTCCCTGCACCGGGGCCTTAGCACCATAGGGACGGGTGGGAGGGGGCTGCAGGGACCACATCCCCATCTGGCAGCACCCAGCCCCCACTTCCTCCATCTCTGGGGGCTCAGATAGACCCCTCCAACCTCCCCCCCATGTGCTGTTTTGCTCCCTCCAGCTCCATTGGGGGCAGATCCAGGGCTGCAGGAGCTGTGCTGTGCCGGAGGGGGGGGGAGGAGAGGGGGTCCCACTGCCCCTCCTGCCTTATGCCCCTGACAGGGGGACTCAGACACCCAGGGCAGGAGTGGCTGCCTTTGAAGGGCCCCCGGCTGCCAATAAAGCCAGCTGAGCCCGGGGTGGATTAGTGTGTAAATCCTCTATCCCATAGGCAGCGCGATGCCCCCTGCCCTGGCCCCATGCCCCATGCACGGCCCACTGCATCCGGCTGCTGTGTCAGCACCCAGCGGGACGAGGGGTCCGAGCCAGGGTGCCCCCACTGGGGATGGGGTCGGGGGGGGAGCACGGTGCCGGGCAGGGACAAGGACAGCTCCGTGGGGGCTGCGGTGCCGGGGTGCTCACTTGTGGGGCATGTCCTCCATGCTGACACGGCCCCAGACGCCCACCACGAAGCTCTCCACCTCACACTCGTTGACGCCCCGTGCGATGCGGAAGTGCCCGTCCTCACCCCACGCTCTGCCCCACGAGTTGGCCGCAGTCTGCAAAGGGGACACTCAGCGCTGGACCCCCTCCCCAGCACCAACTCTGGTGCTCGTACCCTCCCCGGGATGCAGCCCCCAAGCAGGAGGCTGAGCCCCACTGAGCTCATCACACCGGTACTCACCCAGTATTTTTGGATCTGGCCATCGGGCAGCTGCTCCTCACCCCACCTGCAGCAGGAGGGCAGTGAGCAGGGACCCTGGGCACCCCATGGGGTGGCACTAGGGAGGTCCAGGACCCCTCCCGAGCCCCAGTACACAGGGCTGTGCCTCCATCCCACATCCCCAGCCCCACTGCTGAGCACAGCACGCTCCTGCCACTTGTGGCTGCAACCCCAGTGCACGCAGTGCAGCCCAGCAGCCTCCTTCCCTCCCCCCTTCCTCACTCTGCCCCGAGGAAGGTGGACGCCTTTCCTCCCCCAGGGGAAGCATTTCTCCAGCCCCGAGTGCTGCTCTGCACTCCCCAGCCCCCCCCGACCTACCCTGTGATTTTCACTGAGTGCGTGCCGTGCCTCTGGTGCTTTGGCCCCTTCCCCTCGGCCACCGGTGTGTGCCGATAGATCCCGCTCTTGTACAAGAAGAAATCCTCGTGCACCTCCAGGATGGCTGTGGGGTTGGGGACAGGGGTTGGGGATGGGTGCTGAGCTCTGTGTCCCCTAGAGCAGAGGGCGTGAGCACAGAGGACACAGGGCTACACTGGGGACACGGGACAGGGCTCAGCTGCACGGGGGAGGAGGATTAAGAAAATAAAATCAAATAAAACCAACTGCCGAGACAGAGATTAACTTCGAGAAGTTAATGAGCAACAGGTGCCAGCGGGCAGCTCCCTGGGGCTGCGTTAAGCATTAAGCAGCACAAGCAGCAGGACGGGGGGGGGGGGGGGGGGGGAGAAGGTCCTGAGCTGTCCCAGAGGCACCCATCCCCCCCACCCCCCTCAGCTCAGCTCAGCCCCCAGGCACAGACCCCAGTTGTGCAGTGCAGTGCCCCAGCTGCTCCTTACCTTGCACGGGGCCATTCTCCATCAGCTCCTTCATGATCTCCTTCTCCTGCAAGCACAGAACCAGCTGGTATCAGGGGTCAGGGTCCCCACCTGTTGCCCCCATAGCACCCAGCAGGGTGACACCACATCCCCTGTGCCGCGTGGAGGGGCAGCTCCACATCCCACCCTGATATCACGTCCCTCCCCTGCTGTTTTTCCCCCCACTTTTGCTCCCTAGATCTCCCCCAGGTGCTCACGCTGGGGGCCAGGCGGTAGGCGGGGGTGGACTGGTAGATGTCGTTGGCGTGGGTCTGGGGGTTGGGGCAGCGTGCTGTGGCCTGCCGCTTGCCCCGGCCCGTGGAGCGGCTGTGCATCATGCAGGGCTGTGAAACAGGCTGGCTCTCCTGGCTCGTGAAGGGGTAGCACTCGTCTGTCACCACCCTGTGCAAGGGATGGGGATGAGAGGAGGGAACAGGAAACCTGGACCCAGCCCCGTCCTCATTCCCATCTCTATCCTCATTCCTGTCCCACTCGCCATCCCATCTCCATCAACATCCCATAGCCATCCCTGTCACCATCTAATTGCCATCCACACCCCCACCCCTTCACCTTCCCATCATCTTCACCATTGCCATCCCAACATCACTACCATCCCACTGCCATCACCATTACCATCACCACTGCTATCTTAACCCCATCCCCATCCCCACTCCCTTCCCATCCCATCCCCATTGCTATCACCATCACCATCCCAACCCCATCCCCGTACCCACTGCCATCCTACAACCACTGCCATCCCATCCCCTCCCCGCTCACCCCCTCCTGCGCAGGTACCACCAGGCTCCATCCAGCCGGCCCCCGCTGCAGCCCTGCTGGTTGCGTGTGTCGCAGGACAGGAGGTTTTGGGGCGACAGGGAGGGCGTCATGTGCCCCATGGAATGGATGGAGATGCGGTCGGAGGCGACGGCTGGGGACGAGTACAGCGGTCAGGGATGGCGACAGCCCCCCCAGGGTCCCATCCCACTCCCACCACTGCCACAAGTGCCTGATCCAGCCCCTGTCCCCATCCCATCCCATCGTGTCTCACCTGCTGTGGAAAAGGCCCAGGAGCCAGCACAGTTGCCCTGGTCCAGGGGCTCGTGGATCATCCCGGGCCACTTGGTGGCTGCGTCAAAGTGGCGGGGCAGCACCTCATTGGAGTCCATGGCCATCTGTGGGGACACGACCTCATGGCAGGGGACCCCCACTCCAAGGCATCCCCGGAGCTGCGGTCCCCAGCACCACGCAGTGCACCCCAACCCCACAGCAGACACCACGGCCAGGATGCGGTGCCGCTCTGAGGAGCTGTCTCTCTCTCAACCTCTGCCAAATTCAGGTTCAGCAACAGCACCTCCAGCGCGGAGCATCCGGCCCCGGGTGCCAGCAGGGGCGGTGGGGGCCCTCATTGTGTCCCCCGCTCCCGGGGCTGACTCACGCCCGGCATTTCCTCTTCGGGGCCACGCACAGCGCAGCCCTCCTGGGGAGGTCACAGCACCCAGCGCAGGAAACGCTGCTAAAATTAAACCTCGCTGGGAGTCAAGGCCGTGGCCATGGGTGTGCGCCGCACGCTCGGCTCATCCTGTCCCCACGGTGCGGCCTCTGGGGCCGCCTGGAGCTGGAGGACTCCAAGTTCTGGGCACGGCATGGGATGGAACCACCAGGTCCCACAGAGGTGTCACCACGGATGCGCCACTATACGCCCATAGCCTGCTATGGGGTGAGCAGGAGGTGCCCCATGGGGCCGGCTGTGGCCGCAGCCCGGGGGCATCCCGCTCGCACGGCTCTGCCGACTCAGCAGCTATGGGGCCGGCTTTCCGATGGGAACCCAGCAAGGAGGGACGGGGCAAAAACAACACTGGCAGCGCAGGGATTGCGAGGGGGAATGTGCTGAGCTGCTGTCTCCAAAGAGCGGGGCAGCCCGCGGCACCCGCCCGGCACGGAGGCTTTGGGGCTGGGGGTTATGGGATCTGTGGGGTCCCACTCACGTGCAGCTCGTTCATGTTCATGACGGTGGGGGGTGGCCGGAAGGTGCCCAGGCGGTAGCGCATCCCGTCCTCCAGCGTCATGCCCCAGAACTGGCTGTAGTTGGCTGCTCTCCACCTGCACAGAGCACGGGATGGTGTCGGGGCACCCGCAAAGCACGGAGGGGTGAAGCACCCCCTGCCCCACTCCCATCCCTTAGGTCACTTACAGCCCTTACCCGTAATTTCCCCTATTGACGGCGTCGATGAGGTCCCCATCCATGAGGCACGCGTGTTCCTCACACTGCCACTGCCCTCCAGGGCTGCAGGTGCTGTGGGGAGGACATGGTCAGTAGGTGGGGGGCAGCAACGCCAGGAATTGGGGCCCCCCCACGCCTGCCTGGTCCCCACAGCAGCCCCGAGGACATAGGACAGAAATGAGCTGAAAAGCCTCCAGGGCTGCAGCCATCAGCGGGGTGTGGACGTGAGCCCAGGGAGGGGCTGTGCTGCCCCGAGCTGGGAGCACTGCGCAGCCCACGGGGGACCCGGGGGGGGGGGAAGGGCGAGGGGGGGGGTCCCCACAGGGAGCCTCCGGCCGTGCTCCCCCCGCATTGCCAGCAATGCTCGGCATGCGGCCCCGCTGCCCGCAGCGTGAGCTCCCGGCACGCCGTTCCCTTTTATGGAGCCGAGCTGTGGGCAGAGCAGCCCCGCTCCCCATCCCCATCCCAACCACCCCACTGGGGTCAGAGCACCACGCCGACCCCAATTCCCGGCATCGCCTCCCCCAGGAGCCTCCCCACATCCCAGCCATTCCCTCCAGCCCCACATCCCCCCCTCCAGCAGAGGACAAATCCCAAGGTCCCGTTCGGAGCACGCAGTGCGAATCCCCCGATATCTGCTCTCCCCAGGCGCTGTGAGGCAATGGAAAAACCCCGTAAGACGCTTCCCGAGCTCTTCACCCCTCGCTGCCCTGCTTGGCCATGGCTCTGGTGACCCCCGCTGCTTGCTGTTAACTCCTTGGACACGGGCTCTGAGCAGCCCAGCTGTCAGGGGCATATTTGGGGTGCAGCCAGGCTGCGCACCCACAGCATCTCCCTGCTCCCCACAACCCCTCCGCATCTCCCACGCGTCGCATTTTCCCCCCATACAACCGCCCCAGGTCGGGGCAAAGTGCAGCAAGAATTGCTCTCTGCATTCCAAGTACGGGGGAAGAAGATTTGGGGCGCAGCGGGGATGCATTCCCAGCACAGACACTGCTCCTCCGAGCACGGGGGGGGCCTCAGTGCCCCCCACTCCCACGTGCCCAGAGGGGCGGCGGGTGGCTCAGGGAGGGCTGTGCTCAGCCTGCAGCGCTGCATGGGGCTGCTCGGGCACGCAGGCGCACACGTGCAGGCGCACACGTGCATGCACACGCCCTGGTGCGCGGCTCCAGAGTGAGCATTGGATTTGCCCCCCATCCCCAGTGCAGGTCTGCGGGGCTGCTCCTCGGCTGCAGCTCCACGCTGCCCACCCCAGCGTGCCTGCAGGGCCGGGCCAGAGATAACCCCGGTGCAAACTGCGAGCTGCCGGCACGCAGCGCTGAGCCGGATCCCCACCTGGAGCAGGATGGGGCATGCGCGGCCCATCAAGCCGGGGCAAGCTGGGTGCGGGCACAAAAACCCCAAATACGGCACAGCAAAGGCGGCCGGCCCCGGCCCCCGCCACCCAGCACGGCCCCGGTCAGGGTTGGGGGTCGGGGTGCCCACGCCGCGGGGCCGGTGCAGCACAGGGGCACTCACCACAGGTTGCAGTTGTCCCGGAACGTGGCCCCGCTGGGATAGATGCGACCGGAGCGAGCGCAGCCTGGGAGGGAGAGAGGAGGGCACGGGGAGGGTTAACTACAGGGCTGGGACGGGATAAAGGGGCCACTGATACCCGGAGCTGGCTCCGCTCTGCGGGGACTTCTGAGAGCGCCTTGTGCCGAACGGGGGGGGCCGCCCCGGTTCCCCCCCTCCCTCCCATCCCGCCCCCGCTGCCCGTGGGGTGAAGTCGGGGACGGCGTGCCCCTGCCCCAGACACGACCCGGGCGGCACCCGGCCCCGTTCTGCCCCACGGAGAGCGGCTCCGCAGCTCCCACGAGTTCCCGCAGTCGCGCTCCACCGCCGTCCGGACACGCGCATCCCGCAGCCGCGCACCGCTCTGCCGCCGCCCCGCGGGGGGGGGAGGAAGGGGGGGGCTGGGGGGGGTCCGTCTCACCTGGCGCTTTAGGGAAGGGGGCCGGGATGCCCAGGCAGTACTCCCAGAAGTCGGGGCAGCAGTCGGAGACGGTGCGGTTGCAAAAAAGGTCGCAGTAGCAGATGGTGTCGAGGTAGGGCACGGCGCAGCCGTCGTCGCGCCCGCGGCAGCACACGTCCCCGCGCTCGCAGTAGGAGCCGCCGGCGTCGACCACCCCGTGCTCGTACAGACCCGGGGACAATTCCCGGCGAGGCCGTGCCCGGGCGGCCGTGCCCACCGCCGCCAGCAGCCAGAGGCAGAGCAGGGCCCAGGGCACGAGCGCGGTGCTGGCCATGTCCCCGCAGCCGCTGTATGGGACAGGGGTGGTGTGCGTGGGGACCCCGAGCCCCTCCCCCGGGGTTGCCCTGTGCCGGGCGCTGGGGCGTTTCGGGGTGGGCTCTGCGCTGCCGCAGGGACTGGGACCTCAGATCCAGGTGACGCGCAAATCCTTCGCATTCCTCCATCTCCCGCCCAAGTCCTTAACGGAGCGCCCACGCAGCTCCGGAGCGAAGGTCCCACCCGCACTAAGACCCCCGCCCTTCGCCCCCCGTCCCTGCCTGCCTCTCGTTCCCGTGCCCACGCACCGCTCGGCCCCCTCCTGAAGCGGAGCCCACGCGGGACGGGGCGGCCCCAGCCCACGGCGGAGGGGCTGCGTGGGATCCCCACGCCGAGCCCGGGCTGTGCCCCATGGAGGAACCGGGCCGGGAGCGGCTGCCCGAGACGGGGGGGCCTCAGCGGTACCATCGCTGTTATGAGTTCCCCAGTCTCAGCCCACGGCCGTCGGGGAAAGAGAGAGGGACGCGATCCTGGGAGCCCAAAGAAAACCCATGGAGGGCCCAAGGTGAACGGAACTGAAGAGGCTCGCCCTGAGCACGCGCACCCCGCCCCGTACCTGCCGCCCCGCCGTGCACCGCTCCCCGCCGCCGCAACCGAGCGGCTGCTCTGCCTCCGCCGCTCCCTTATAGCCGCGCCCCGGGGGGGGAGGGGGCACGGGGAGGTGCCGGGGGTATCCCGGGGCGGGCCGCGCTGCCCCACCCCGTTCCGAATGCGTTCGGTGCCACCGCCCTCAGAGCCCCTTCCCCTGTCGCTGTGGGGGGACCCTCGGAATGTTGGGGCCAAAGAGAACGCCCGATAGGAGCTCCGCGTCCCCCGCCCCGTCCTTCGCAGGGTGGGGGTCCCCGGACCCACCAGCTCGCGGGGTGGGGAGTGAAGAATGGGCCGTGTGTGTGTCCCCGTGCCCAGCACCTGCTTCTGCCCGGGGGGGACGCGGCTGTCCCAATGCTGGGGCACACGCTGAGGGTCACCTGCAGGCAGCGCCGTGCCCCCTCGCCCCCCCCCCCAGCCCGGTTCTTCCCGGGGGGTTCTGGCCCCGAGGAGCGGCCCCGGTGCTGCCGAGGGATTCCCCGAAGATACTCCCGGTGCCCGGACGAAGGCAGCGGGACTCCCGGGGCGTGCTCCGAGCACCCAAAGTGGGGGGTCCTACACGAACTCCCCCCCTCAGGCAGCGCAGCCCGGAGCTTTTTTTCCTGAGCACGCGGCCTTGGGCTGCCGAGAACTTCAGGAAGGAACTGGGTCCGGCCCGGAGCCCGGCTGTCTGCGGACGCACGGGCAGGAATTCGGAGTGAGTCACGAATTCTCCGAGACCCTCCGGGGACAGAGCAAAGCCACCGCGAGAGGGGACATCCCTTCTTCTGCTCCGCATCCTTCTGCTCCCGTCCCTCCCTCAGTAGGGGCAGCATCCCCATGCTCCTTCCTGCAGGTGCCCTCGGTGGCTCCCGGCAGGACGCAGGGACGCGGTCGCTGGGCCACAGCTCCTCCCCCTCCCCCCCCCCCCCCCCGGTCCCCGCGTGGGTGAAGCTGCAGCCACGACCCAGAGCGCTGCAGGGAGCCCAGACCCGGAGCATGGGGGGCACACGGGGGCTCACCCCCCAAGGAGCGGCGCTGCCAGCGGGGAGCAGGGCGGAGCAGAACGGGGTTTTTGCTGCAAAGCAAGCCCGCAGGTTACAGCACCCGGAGCTGCACCGCCAGCAGGTGGGGGTTCCCCGGGCAGTGCCCCCCTCCTCACCCCGAGCGCTCAGCGGGGCCACCCAAAGACCCCGTCCCGACAGAGTCCCCCCCCGCAGCCAGGCTGCTCTGGGGGGAGAAAGAGGAGGGGCTACAGCGGCCGCCCCATAGCCGGTGGTTGTGGGGCCGGTTGTTGGCGAAGGCGCAGTCAGGAAACGCGGGGAAGGAGCGGCCAAGAGTCCGGCTTCCTCCCGGCAAAGGGCGGCGCTGGGACACTGCGGGCTGGGGGACGCGGCCCCATGGGGTCCTGACGCGTGGGGCGGGGGGGAAGGCATTGCCACCCTCCTGGGGGGCTGCAGCTTTGTGGGGAGGGGGCTCGCACCCGTATCTTGCCTGGAACACTCCCGGGGCTATTGCAGTGCCGTGCCCATCTGGGGACACCCCATTTGGGGACACCCCATTTGGGGACACCACAACCCCACCCCGCCCTGCGGCGGCCCCGGCCCGCAGCCGGCCGAGCTGGGAGCTGGGAGAGTGGCTGGAGGGGACGGGGGGGAGGGGG